>NC_073303.1:270418613-270523613 GCF_027595985.1 Sorex araneus | reverse complement strand
CTACCTCATGCTGCCGGAGGTTCATCATCGATCAAATAGTCCCAGCAGCATTGACCTCAGTGAGTCAAGAATTTTTAAGGAGATAAGGTTTGGGATATTCCCGACACCCCGATCCACCCCTTGGATGGCCTCAATGTGGGTGTTTTCCATTGGAATCTCTCATTTTCTCCAGCCTGATCTTTTGTACTCCTCCAAGTGCTTGTGGCGTGAGTTCGTTCGCATCAGGACTGCAGGACACTTGAGCGTTCACAGGGAGAGGATTCTCTTCTTGCAGGCTGTACCTGCCTGGGAACCTCAGCGCTCCTTAGAGAACTGCACCTTAATAGCCCGCATCCAGGGGCACAGATTTGCCCCAGCTGAGTGGGCCCGTGCGGGCAGCATGCCATTAGGCTCTGTTGCTCGGCAGGAAATGCTTTCAGCCACGCCAGGAGGGGTTTTATTTATGAATTCAAGATTTTTCACGTCCTTGATCTTTTTTTCTTTTTCCTAGAGGGATAAATGGTTTTAATGCGGGCTACTTGGGGAGCTTTTAGGAAACGAGTATAGACTATGTATCTGATAGTTTTTTGTACAAGGTAAGACTTTCATTGAAAGCTTTCAATGAATAGATTCTATCCTCTGCAATTCTCGTGTTGTCTTGTAGTCAATCACACTGCAAACTACTCAAATTTAGTTACTTTCAGTTTAATTTATGACCACATTTTTATATGTTTTACTCATTGACATGCTCCACAAGTGTTAGGTAAAAGAGAGACTTCCAGGCAGATTTTGAGTGGATTGATATTTTGTATTGTTACAAAGGATAATCTGAACCTAATTAGGGATGATACAGTTGCAGATTCAGATTAGGAATGATCCCGTGTTATCGGCAGCTATAGGATCACTCTGTCCCTTTTCAGAAGTCTTCTTTACTGCTATGATATTGTACATTAGAAGAGAACATGTACCCACTAAATTGTCTTGGAATTATTTCTAAACATCAAGTTTGAAGTTGATCTCATTGTGTTCCCAATCTCCCTTTCAAGGACCCACCCAGCCCTGAATATTTTCTCTCTCGCCCTCATCCTAATCCCCTGTTTCCCATCCCCTGAGCCTGCCTCCTACAAAAGTGAGCACCTGGGAAACATCTACGCATCAAGTGACTAGAAATCAGTCTGATTCTCCCAAAACCAGCCGTGAAATGATGCTCCACCATGACGTCTGTGCTGACCATGGGTCCTTCTCTCAGACACTGAGGGGAAAACAATGTCTTTTTTGATGGCCAGTCCAGATCACAGAGGCTGAGCAACAACCGTCTTGCGGACGTGTCTAAGAGACAGTGAATAGGGGTTGAGCAGGACCCACCTCTGCCAGCACCACTCTCCTCAGTGCTTTTCCAGCATCAGAAAATCACCATATCATAGTCCAGATGCGTTTTTTCATCCTTCTCAGTGGAGCTGAAGAAGGGTGGTTTTCTTCTCTGGACTCTTCGTAGGTCCTGAGAAACTGCTCAATCACAAACTGTTTCCCTTTGTGAAAAACTTGCTAGACTTCATTCATTCTATTTCAGAAAGATATTTGGGGGTCAGTCGACACAGATGAAATACTTGTCTTAACAGTTTCTTTTCTTGTTCTGATTTGATTCTGTTATTTCCCTCTCATTCATTGTATTTTTCTGTTCCCACAGTTGGATAACATACACGTCCTTCAGCACTTTCAGCCCATAGAAAGTACGTATGATCTGATTGTGTCCTGCAGAATTTGAACCACCACCGACTCCTTGCATACATTGATCTTCAAAATTGAGTGGTTCCAAGGGAAAAAAAAAACGGTTATCTCTTACCCTGTTTTCAAGAGAACAGTAGAGGGAATTCTTTGGTATCCGTTGTATCTGTTTGTACACCGTCTTGTCAGTCATTAGAGTTGAAAGGGACTTACAGTTTATCCTGCTAATCCCAACCGTTGCCCCATCCTAGCTCTTTCCTATTCAGGTGTTAGTCAGGAGGAGCCAAGCAACTCCCTGTGGTGCCAGGGGCACTACAGTTGGCCAGTCAGAAGGACGGGGACACGTGTGGCATTCTGGACTGTGCTTTGCACCAAGGCTGCTGGGATAATGCGGGTCCATCCTCTCCAAAGGCCTCGTGGTCTGTTCCCTCACACTGGCACATCCTCAGCCCTGGGGCTTTGGCTTCCCTTAGTTCCTTTTCTTACTGACAATTGGAAATCACATCTGATCATCTCAGCATGGTGAGCTAAGGATTTTAGAACCCAATGAAAATTTTTATTTAAATGCTTTTGTGATTAACACTCTATCCATGATGATCTATTTATTGGACATCTAAGACATGAAAGGCACATTATTTCTATGGTTGTTTTCATAGGGGTCATTTTTAAAAGTCATTTTGTCCTTTGCTTTTTTGCTTTGATTCTCTGTCCATAGCTTTTCAGTGTTGGAAGTCAATTTCCAAAATCTTTTTTACTCTTTTTTTCTTTTTCCACATTTTTTTTAAATGAAAGCACTGTGGTTTACAAAGTTATTCATAGTTGATTTTTAGACATGCAATATTACAGCGAGCTGGAGTGATAGCACAGCGGGTAGGGCATTTGCCTTGCATGTGGCAGACCCAGGTTTGAGTCCTTCTTCCCTCTTGGAGAGCCCAGCAAGCTACAGAGAGCATCCCCCCCACATGGCAGAGCCTGGCAAGCTACCCCTTGTATTCCATATGCCAAAAACAGTAACAACAAGTCTCACAATGGAGATGTTACTTGTGCCTGCTCAAGCTAATCCATGAACAACAGGAAGACTGTGCTACAGTACAGTGCTACAATATTACAATGGGACAACAGTGCTACAGTGCAGTGCTACAATACCACCAGGGTCAACTTCCCTTCACCAATGTTCTCAATTTCCCTCCCATAATTCCCCCTCTCCCTCCCCCCAGCCCTCTTGACAGGCACCTTCCTATTTGGATCTCTTGATTTCAGTGTAGTTAACTCTGTACTTTGGATATTAGCTCTATCTCTCCTTAACACCATCTTTGTTCCCTAATTCTCTGACCTGCCTCCAACTGCTTCTCTTTTCTCTTCCCCTCCATTCTTTCTTTTCCTTCTCCTTCCTCTATCCTTGGGGGCCAAGGTTGATCGGGGTACCCACCTTTAAAACCTTGCATTCCCTCACCCAGGTATTCTACATACCACATATGAGTGAGATCATCCTGTTGACCTTTCTGCCTTACTTCGCATGATCTCTCCCAGTTCCATCCATGTTGCTGTGCATGGCACGATTTCATCATTCCTTCCAGCCATCTAGTATTCTGTTGTCCACATATACCCCATCTACATGATCTGCTTATCTGTCATTGGACATCTAGGTTATACTATTCTTTTAAAAAAAACTTCCCATTCTGAAGATTACTTACATATGTGTAAGACACACAGGTCATTTTCTTGTTCTAGTCAACTGTCTGTATTTCGCCCGACAGGTTGCTTTGTCGTTCTTGATTGTGTTTTGTTTGGTCATCGGGGCTCCAACCCGGGGCCTCACACCAGCCGGGCTTGTGCTCTATCACTCAGCCCCCTCCCCAGCCATTACCAGGAATTTTTTTTTCAAAAAGCCATTTTACTTTAATTTTGTAATAAATACTGTCACTGTCACTGTCACTGTCATCCCGTTGCTCATTGATTTGCTCGAGCGGGCACCAGCAACGTCTCTCTTTATGAGACTTACATTTTCTTAAAAAGGCTGGAGAGCTGTTAGAGCAGGTTAGACCCTTGCCTTGTCTGTGTGCAAACCAGGTTCAATCCCAGCCCCTCCATGCAGTCCTCAGAGACCTCTGGGAGTGATCCCGTGATGCCAGGATCAGCTCTCTCTCTCTCTCTCTCTCTCTCTCTCTCTCTCTCTCTCTCTCTTTTTGCTTTTTTTGCTCACACCTGGCAATGCACAGGGGTTCCTCCTGGCTCTGCACTCAGGAATTACTCCTGGCAGTGCTCGGGGGACCATATAGATGCTGGGAATCGAACCCAGGTTGGCTGCGTGCAAGGCAAATTCTCTACCCGCTGTGCTATCTCTCTGGCCCCCAGTGTCAGCTCTGAGCGTTGCCTCATGAGGCCCGTGAACCAGACAAGAAAGAGTAAAAGAGACATCTTGGGGCCCGAGTATGCTTCTTCTCACTTAATAGCAATGTCTCGTCTTGCCTTGTCTAGGGATAGTCAACTTCGAGGCCAATAACAGATACGATGTTCGAAACAAGGAGAACCAGATGGTGTACATGGTGTGCGAAGACACGGACGACTACACCCGGAACATCTACAAGGGCCTGCGGCCCTTCGTGCTGCGGGTCACAGACGCGCTGGGCCGGGAAGTGATGACCATGCAGAGGCCATTCAAGTGCACCTGCTGCTGCTACTGCTGCTGCCCGGACACGCGCCAGGAGGTCAGACGAGCAAGGGGGATGGTCCCTCTGCAGCCCTGCAGGGCACCCTGCCTCCTTCCTGTCTCTTCAGCCCTGCCCCGGGTCCCCACTCACCCGTTCTCCTCCTGAGCCCGGTAGCGCCAGGACTGTCCCCAGAAGCCAGCCGTCCAGTGTGGACACATCCAGGTCGGCCTTTTCCCACCACGTTGACCTCCGCGTTCATACGAGTCGTTACACTCTCAGGAGTCCTTCTCTGGTCACGGCTGAGCCATAGGACATACTTTTAATGGTTCGGGTGACTCATTTACATACCGTCCAGATGTTATTGTTTGTTTTTATTTTTTATTTATTCTTTTATTGAATCACCATGTGGAAAGTTACAAAGCTTTCAGGTTTAAGTCTCAGTTATACAATGTTCAAACACCCATAATAGTGAGTTTTTTTGTTGTTGTTGAAATATTGAATGGAATCAAAGTAAAGTGAAAATAAAGTGAAATTTACCAGTTACACAGGCGGGGTCGGGGGCTGGGGAGGTGGGGGGAGGGGGAGGTATACTGTGATTCTTGGTGGTGGAATGGGTGTTTGAACATTGATTTTTTTTTTTGGTGGGACTTGAGATTTTTTTTTTATTCTTGTTTTAATTGAGTGACCATGAGACACACAGTTACAATGCTGTTTGTGATCAGGTTTCAGTCATACAATGATCAACACCCATCCCTCCACCAGTGTCCATTTCCTACCACCAATGACCCCAGTTTCCCTCCCACCACCCTTCTCAGCTTGCCTCTATGTTTCCCTGTGTCTCTCTGTGTCTCTCTGTGACTCTGTGTCTCTGTGTCTCTGTCTCTGTCTTTCTCTCTCTGTCTCTATCTCTGTCTCTGTCTCTCTCTGTCTCTCTCTCCTTCCTTCTCTCTCCCTCTCCTTTTGGGCACTATGGTCTGCAACACAGATACTGACAGGTCATCGTGTTTGGGCCTTTACCTACTTTCAGCACACAGCTCTTATCCAGAGTGATCATTTCCAACTGTCTTTATCATAAGGTGCCCTCTCTGTTGGTGGCCCTTGTTCCTGGGGCCAGAACCCAGGAGTTCACAGATGCCAGGCTAGTGCCTTGCCACTGAGCTACCTCCCCGGACCCCCTTATTCTGCCGTTTGTTTGTTTGTTTGTTTGGGAATGGGGGCCAGACCTGGCAGTGTTCAAATATTAGTCCTGGCTCTGTGCTCAGGGATCACTCCCGGCAGTGCTCAAGGGACCATAGGCGGTGCTGGGCATCTAACTAGGGTCAAGTCAAGTTGTTGTCAAGTTGTTGGGTCAAGTCAAGTCAAGTCACTTCCCACACCCATGCTCCCTGGACGGTCTCTCCAGCCCAGCCTTCCTGCTCTGGCTCTTCATCTCTTAGACCTACGCCCACCTGAGAGGTCGGGCCATGCACGCTATCAGACGTCTGTCTCTGTGTACGTGTGTCTGCCCAGAGGTGGAGAATGGTCAATTCACTGCACAGGGAAGTCATGTCATCGGGCCCCGGAGGACACACAGAGGTCTCAAGATTCTAGAAGCATCAGTAGAACTTGCACGTTGAGCCTTTTCCAATAGTGTAATTGCTGGTTATTGGCCATTCTACAGCCGGGCAGCCAGACTGCTTCAGGAAGGAATACTGAGAGCAGCAGGAGCTAAAGAGGGTAGCGGCATTATGGCATTAATGCGGCCACGCGTGCGTCCTGCCGTTTTCACAGTGCGCGGTCTCAGGAGGTTTTCTCTTAGAAGCGGCTGGTCCAAGTCTGAAGGACCAGCTGAGTCTCCCGAGGGGAGACCCCCTTCCTCAGAGGCTGAGGGCTATGGGTGCACAGAAGTGGCCTGAGGCTGAGGCTGCAGGTCCTTCCTCCCCCAGTTCTGCGGGACAGACCCCGGGCAGCCCTGACCGTTTCGAGCCCTGACCTCAGCGCCCAGTGTCAGTACGTGGAAGAACTCGCTGCCGCTGAGAAACAGCCAGAGTGGAGGCCACGGCCAAATATTTATTTTTAAGGTGCTTCATTTCAGGCAACTGGGGGCCACCCCTGGTGTTACTTGGGGACTGTCCCCTGCTGGGTGACTGGGGGTCATGCCTGTGTATTAATAGGGATCCAAGTCACACCTCCTGCATGCAGACCCCCATTCCAGCCCTGCCGGCTCTCTCTCTGGCCCCTATTGTAGAAACTTCCTACTGTCAGAGCAGCTGCATACATGGAGCATGTGGGGGTATGAGGTGTGTGTATGTGTGGGGGGGTTATATGGTGTGTGTGTGTACGGTGTGTGTATGGGGTTGTGTGTGGTGTGTGAGTATGCATATGGTCTGTGTGTATGGTGTATATGTATGGTGTGTGTGTGTTTGGTGTGTGAGTGTGTGTATGGTATGTGACTGTATGGTGTATGAATGTGTATGATGTGTGTGTGGTGTTTATATGTGGTGTGAATGTGTATGTGTTTAGTTTGTGAGTGTGTGTATGGTGTGTGACTGTGTATGGTGTATGAGTGTGTATGGTGTGTATGTATAGTGTGTGAATGTGTGTACGGGTGTGTGTGTGTATGGTGTGTGTATGGTATGTGTGTGAATAGCTGTGTGTGAGTGTGTATATGGTGTGTGTGAATGTGTGTATGGGTGCGTGTGAGTGTGTGTATGGGTGTGTGTGAGTGTGTGTATGGTGTGTGTGTGAGTGTGTGTATGGGGTGTATGTATGGTGTGTGTATGTGTGTATATGGGGTGTGTGAGTGTGTATGATGTATGTGAGTGTGTGTATGGTATGTGTGTATGGTATGTATGTAAATGTGTGTATGAGTGTGTGAGTGTGTATGGGGTGTATGTATGGTGTGTGTATGGTATGTGTGTGAATATGTGTATGGGTGTGTGTTTGTGAGTGTGTATGGTGTGTGTATGGTGTGTGTGAGTGTGTTTGTGGCGTGTGTATACGGAATGTGGGTGAGTATGTGTATGGTGTGTGTGTGTGTGTCCGTGCGATGTGTCTCCTTCTCACGTTGTCCTCTGCCACCTCTCGTCTGCAGATGGAGGTGCAGTGTCCCCCTGGCGTCACCCTGGGCTTCATACGGGAGCGGTGGTTCCCGTGCCAGGGAGTGTTCGTCATCCAGAACGAGAAGAGAGAAGCCCTGCTGAACGTCGTGGGGCCCTGCATGACCTACCGCTGCTGCGCCGACTCCGCCTTCCAGGTAAACGGCGCCGCCCCTGCCCCCCGTTGGTTGGGGTGGGAAGGGGGCCATGTAGGGGTGCGGGAGGCAGGTGAGCAAAGTCGTGAATAGAAGAGCAAGTCTTGGCAATGAGTCACGGTTTGCCGAGATGTAAACTGATTCCGTGACTTGAGTGTTGGAGGAAGGGAAGGGAACATCCTGGCAGGGAGCCTGACCGACTCCGTGCCTTTGGCACTTGGCTGCTTTGCACGGTCACTTCCTTCCGGGCGGGAAACTGGCTGCTGAGGGAGGGAGGGCCCCATCCTAGCACAGGACACACAGAGTCCCCCCTGGCTGTGCCAGTGGCCAGCTGCAGGAAGGACATCCTGCCAGGACCCTGGGCAGGGCTGCCAACAGATACAACTCAAAATAAGCTACAACATTTTTTGCAGGAAAAAGACCCCCCCCCCTTTCACTTTCCCATTCTCAGCTGCTAGATGGTTACTGCATGTCTCTGGAGGTAGATCAACGAGAGTTCTAGAAATATTTCTTGAACTGTATTTTTTTTAAGTCACACACAGTGGTGCTTGGTGCTCACTCCTGCTTCTATGCTCAGGGGTCACCCCTGCTTGTGCTGGGGGGCCCTGTGGGGTACTGGGCACTTTCCCCGGGTCAGTCATGTACAAGGCAGATGCCTTACCTGCTGTACTATTTGTCCAGCCCGACATTGGAATTCATGAAAGAAGTTTTCCTGAATGCACTGCAAGTCAGCATCTAAAATTACACCTCAGAGGGCCACTGTGGTAGTACAGTGGGTTGTGCACTTGACTTGCTCAGCCAGACCGGATTGGTCCCCTGACATGACATATGGTTTCCCGAGCCCTCCAGGAGTGACCCCTGAGTGCAGAGACAGGAATAAGCCCTGAGCATGGCTGGGTATGGCCCCACACAGAAAGTAAATAAAATCACACCTTAAATGTTTCCCATGACATCCGGTACGATGGCCTCAGTTCTCATTTTGTATCACCGTATCCCGGAGCTTGACTTCTTTTCCAAAATACTTCTGTCAAGAAATTGAAAAAGAGACACTCAGACTCACTTGCAGTGTGTATGTGATGGTCAAGAGTTAGTGTGGGCACACCTAATTAGAGAGAGAGAACAGAAGGGAATACCCTGCCACAGTGGCAGGGTGGGGTGGGGGGAGATGGGATTGGGGAGGGTGGGAGGGATGCTGGGTTTACTGGTGGTGGAGAATGGGCACTGGTGAAGGGATGGGTTCTCGAACTTTGTATGGGGGAAACATGAGCACAAAAATGTATAAATCTGTAACTGTACCCTCACGGTGATTCACTAATTAAAAATAATTTTTTAAAAAAAAAAGAGTTAGTGGGGCTGGAGCGATAGCACAGCGTGTAGGGCTTTTGTCTTGCATGCAGCCGACCCGGGTTCTAATCCCAGCATCCCATATGGTCCCCTGAGCACCGCCAGGGGTAATTCCTGAGTGAAGAGCCAGGAGTAACCCCTGTGCATCGCCAGGTGTGACCCAAAAACCAAAAAAAAAAAAAAGAGTTAGTGTGGGCAGATTTCCTCTTTAGTAAATGCCAGGTTCTCTCTGCTGGACGCCAAACCCCTGTGCTGTCTGACTTACCTTCAGAAGTCAGCGTGGCCTCCCTGTACTTCCAGAAGCCTCGGCTGTCATGTCCACACCCCAAAGCTGCCACCCAGTTAAAAAGCTACTCCAGCGTCATCTTCCTGATAAAAACACTGACTGCCCTGGACAAACCTGAAGGTCTCTTAGTACCTGTACTGCAAACCGGAGTGCACGAAAGGGAAAGGAGAGAGGGAGAGAGCAAGATGAAACGCGCCTGCACAGAGGCAGGGTGGGGGCGTGGGGTGGGTGTTGGGGAATAGTTGGGAGGGAAATGGGAATATTGATGGTGGGAAATACACCCTGGTGGAGGGATGGGTGCTGGATCAGTGTGTGACCGAAATCCAACCATGACCAGCTTTGTGATGGTCTTTCTCATGGGTGTTCATTTTTTTAAAAAAGTAATTCGGAGTTCACGTCCTCTTCAGTCAGCTTACCCAGTCACTGAGTCAATAGCAGTTTACAGCAAAGAAAGAAATCAGTTGGGGGCTGGAGCCATAGCACAGCGGGGAGGGTGTTTGCCTTGCACGAGGCCGACTCAGGTTCGATTCCCAGCATCCCATATGGTCCCCTGAGCACCGCTAGGGGTGGCTCCTGAGTGCAGAGCCAGGAGTGACCCCTGTGCATTGCCAGGTGTGACCCAAGAAGCAAAAAAAAAGAAAGAAAAGAAAAAGAAAAGAAATCAGTGTGGATTCGCCCACAGGAGCCTGAGTGGGTGACTTGAGTCCACAGATCCGTTCCGCCCTCCTTCCAGTCCTCTGTTTCCTAGACTGGGAGCAACTCTCTCCCAGTGCCCAATTCCCAGCTGGCCTGTCTGCCGGGGAAGGGAACTGAAGAACCCCCTTGCACAATCCCTCCATTGAAGAGCGTCTGTCCCCGCCTAGTTCGGAGGACAGAGAGAAAACTAGGTCCGAGACTTGGAAGACACAGCAGCCCTGGTCAGGTAATGAACAGCTGCAAGACACTTCATTTTCATTTTTTTTTCTTTTTGGCTTTTTGGGTCACACCCTGTGATGCACAGGGGTTCCTCCTGGCTCTGCACTCAGGAATTACTCCTGGTGGTGCTCAGGGGACCATATGGGATGCTGGGGATTGAACCCGGGGCGGCCGTGTGCAAGGCAAACGCCCTACCCACTGTGCTATTGCTCCAGCCCCCAAATAGTCATTTTGATGATTCCCCATCGGGGAATCGAACCCCAATCTCCCGCGTGACAGGCGGGGATACTTACCACTATACTAACGAGGAAGCCTTTGTAAAAAAATTTTTATTAGTGAATCACTGTGAGCTACAGCTACAGATTTACATATTTTCATGCTTGTGTTTCAGTCATACGATGCTCGAGTTCCCATCCCTCCACCAGTGCCCGTTCTCTACCACTGATGATCCCAGTATCCCTCCCACCCCTGCCCCCGCCCCCGCCTCACCCCCTCCACCTCTGTGGCAGGGCATTCCCTTTTGTTCTCTCTCTCCTTTTGGGTGTTGTGGTTTGCAATAGAGGTATCGTTTTTCTTCACCAGACTTTTCCCCTTGGAGATTAAGTTGTGGCAGTATTTTCCTTCCTGCACCGTATTGATGTTCTCCATGAAAACTGCTTCATCATGGAAGAATAAAATTGGTTTCATCCAGTCTCATTCCTCATGTGTCATATCTTCGTCTTTCTAGGTGACAAACCTAGTGGGCATGTTCGCTGGAAGCATTAGTAGGAAGTGGACTGGAGTATTGGCCGCCTCGGTGGACGCTGACCACTTTGAAATCGACTTCCCCTTAGGCCTGGACGTGAAGTTGAAAGCTCTGATTTTTGGTGCCTGCTTCCTCATTGTAAGCCCTTTGCTTTTTTGACTTCTCCTGGGATTGAGTCTGCCTGGTGACAAGCAGGGTAGTGTCCGAAAAAGGCAAGCCACTTTGAAATCAGGTCAATATTTGCTTCTACTCTTATCTGCCTCAGAAGGGTTTCAGGCTTCTCAGCCTCAGTCTTCTCATCCGTAAAATGGAAATAAGAATTCTTATGGTTTGGGGGGACATGGATATTAACTATCACATGAAGAAAGGTCCCAGCAAGGTCTTCGGAGATATTCTGCATTTAGAGGGTGCCATTGTCATCAATATGTTATTAATAATTCTCACTGAAGTTCTTGTGCTGTGACTTCTTAACTAAGTGAATAAGTCAAGAGCTGATTTCCTTTCCCTCCACCTTATGGCCTCCCTATCAGTAGATTATTTTCCTTTCTTCGCCCCTCCACCTTTCAGTGTATCATTTGGAGAATCATTCTGAGACTGATTGGTACAATTCCCTTGCTGTATTTCATATACTATTCATATATGGACTGGAGTGATAGCACAGTGGTAGGGCGTTTGTACATGGCCGACCTGGGTTTGATTCCTCCGCCCCTCTCGGAGAGCCCGGCAAGCTACCAAGAGTATCCTGCCCACACAGCAGAGCCTGCAAGCTACCCGTGGCTTATTCAATATGCCCCAAACAGTAACAACAAGTCTCACAATGGAGACGTTACTGATGCCCGCTTGAGCAAATTGCTGAACAATGGGACAACAGTGCTACAGTGCCACATTCATATATATCATCAAATAATTCATAGTTACAGACAAAACAAATTATATCCCAAGCGTTTCTTTTGTCCTTTTTCTTTTTGGTTTCTCTGGGATACTCCCAGTGTGCTCAGATTGACATCTGGCTCTGTGCTCAGGGATCTCTTCTTGCTGTGCTCAGGAAATCGTACGTGGTCCCCGAGATTGGACTCGGCATGACTGCATGTAAGGCAGACACCCTGTCCCTATCCAAAGTACTGTCACTCCAGTCCAGAGGCTTAATCTTTTTAAAAATTGATAAAACTTGGAGGCTGGGGCACTAGTACAGTGGGGAGGGCGTTGGCCTTGATGCAGCCAACCCAGGTTCGATCCTTGGCATCCCATGTGGTCCTCCAAACACTGCCAGGAGTCATTTTTGAGAGCAGAGCCAGGAGTAACATGTGAGCACTGCCAGGTGTGGCCCCAAAACATACAAACAAAGCACAAAACAGAAATTGTTAAAATTTTGGTCTATGGGGCCGGAGTGATAGCACAGCGGGTAGGGCGTTTGCCTTGCACACGGCCGACCCGGGTTCGATCCCCGGCATCCCATATGGTCCCCTGAGCACCGCCAGGAGTAATTCCTGAGTGCAAAGCCAGAAGTAACCCCTGAGCATTGCTGGGTGTGACTCAAAAAGCAAAAAAAAAATAAAATAAAATAAAATAAAATTTTGGTCTATATCCAGCAGCGCTTAGGGATACTCCCAGTTCTGTGCTCAGGAATCACTCCTGGTGTTCAAGGAACTCAGTGGTGCCAGGATCCAACTGTGCTTAGCCATGCGGAGAGAATGCCCATTAACCCCTGTACCATCTCTCTGGCAAACGTGTTCTCTTTCAACACAGAAAATTGAATGACTTGGTTATCTGAAGTGAAAAACTTACTGGTTTCTGACAGCTACAAATTTTCATTCTGCCCTTCATTTTAGGACCCTTTATAAAATTTTGTTTGGCTTATTTTTACTTGAATGGATAGGTCACCTGATCATTATAAAGGACAATATTGTATGCATTGCTTTTACTTATCTATCTAAACATACAAGTCTGTTCATATTCACGTATGCCCATTATTCTTCTTCCATTTTCAGGACTTCATGTATTTTGAACAGTCTGCACAGTCTCACCATCAATCACACTCTCATCACTGAGATGAGATGATGGAAGCAGCCAATGAACAATTATTGTGAATTAAAAAGAAGAAAACAGATACCTTGGATTTGGTTTCCAGACAACCTTTGGTGACATATTTGCTTTTCGCGTTGAAAGATTTTTTTACTGGGTATTAGTTTTGACAGGTGAGCTGAGAGAGTAAGTTCAAGAGTGAGTTTCCGTTGAGTATTTGTCTATCTGTCTCCTCGGCAGACTTTATCGAGCTTCCTCTAAAAGCTGTGTCAGTGATCAAATAATCACATACACCGTGAGCTGAAAATGCTTGAGCATGAGCTAAGGGGAAAAGAAGTCCCAGATCTTTCGCGTTAATAGTTAATGAAGTGGGGAACAGTTTTTAATTGCAATCTTTGTTGAAATCGAGTCCTAATTCAGCTTCATCTCTAGCCTTCTTCTGCCTCTCTCACCGTCTGTATAGTCTCTTACCAAAGATAAGTTAGATCCCAGCTGCAAAATAATAATGCTTTCCGTCTTTTCCAAACCAAAGCATGGCAGGCAGAAGTGCTGTTTTATTGTGGAAGGAAAAATAGAATTGGGTACGTGTATTGAAACAGTATTTTGCACAAGTTTCTATGAACAGTTTGATTTTATTATAAAATAAGCATGCTTTTGCATCCGAAGTGTCCTTGGCTAGTTATCAGATTCATGAGCATGGACAATCAGAAAGTGCCTGTATAGTAAGAGAGAGTTGCACTATTTTATAAAGTGCTGATCAGTGTAAAGCCAGTGTAGAAGTGCAGGTAGTATAGAAACAGCCTTTGAGAAGCTGCTTCATCCCTCTGAGAAACTTGCATGGGCTGGAGAGATAAGACAGCAAGCAGAGTGCTTGCCTTGCGTGTGACCGACCTGGATTCAATCTCCGAATTCCCCTATGGTGCTCTAAGCACTGACAGAAGTGATCCTTGAGCACAGAACCAGGAATAAGCCTGGAGCACAGCTGGGTGTGACCCAAAAACAAACAACCAAGGAAACAAAAAAGAATCTTGCAAGAATCTGTTTAATCTCTGTGACTCACGGGTGCCTTGAATAGACTCAATTCTCTAAGCTATTGGGTCTCATTTGATTTAGCCTGAAGGAGTTAGTTGGGCTTTTCTAAAAATAATTAAATAAATCATAAGACCACCATACTCACTGTGCCGTTCTAAGGGTCCAAGGGTTGGTTTTGTTTCTTAACTTTGAAATGTAGCCATCTGTAGACACTTTGTCAAAGATAAAAGGACAGATTCCAGTGCTATGGAATACTGCTGGGCTGCTCAGAAATACTTCAGCGGCAGCTTAGAAATCTCTGCCAGTAAGGGACATAAGAAAACAGGGTGACCATCACTTTTCTGTGGCCTCTAGTTTATCAGTAAAGAATGTATAGGGTTTAGAGGTAACGGACACCTTTTTGGACTGTTGAATTCGAAGCCTCGTTTGTTAGTGAACCCACAGTGCTCAATCAAGCTGCCTCTATGACACTTCAACGTCTTACCTGGATGTGGATTGTTTCTCTCGATGTAGCCATTGTATAGGATAAAATGTGTCCTTTTCCTGGTCTTTGTTGGATGTTCCTGTGTGTGATTCCTCAGAGACCAGTTTCTTGGGTCGCAGTTCTTATTGAACTAGAAAGAAGGTGCCTCATTTAAAAAACTCCATTTTTTTTTTTTATGGAAAATGTTGCTTTACTCCATGTCTTACAAAGTTCATTTTTGTGTGCTACTGATTACATTTTTTAAAAGAGTAAAAAAAGGTAATAGAAGCTACTGGTTTCTGTAATGAATGCCTTTTATTTTAAAGTGTGCTTGTGGTGTTAAACAAACATATATATTATCTTATAAAATGCAGTTTCAAATTTTATATAGAAAATCTTTCAAAATTTATATAGAAAATAATATTCAGAAGTTTATCGATATAACTTTCTCATTAGTACTTGCATTTATCATTGCACTTCAAGTTCTGCTACATAATATTGAAAATTTATTTTGCATATATGACATTTTAATTTGTTGAGTGTTGTATGTGGTGTTAACATGTCTCATACAGTTATTTCTCTTAATGTAAAAGTGTCTAATGAATCCATGAGTTTTATACTATGGTTTGTACTAAGTTCTTCATGGTACTACACTGCATAAAGTCCATCAGATGGCTTCACAAACAATTTATCCTCTGAACTATTTATGTTGCTAAGTCTCATCATATGATTTTCACTTTCTAATAAATATAAGATGGCTTTATAGTAAAATCCCAACACTGTTTTATGACTCGTGGTTGTGTCTTTGCTACAGACTCAATGTTTGTATTTCTGTCCCCAAATTTATGAATGATTCTAGTAAAAGGGGGCTAAGAGAGGGGGCCTGAGAGGTGAAAGCATGTGCTGAGTTCTCTGCATCGGCTGGGTGCCCCCACAGTGCCAGCACCTCGATCGTGGACAGTTCAGCTGCCACAATAGCGAGGACTAATTCCTGTGTATCTTACCTAGTGTAGGGCCAGGGAGCTAATGCACGATTAGGGGAAACCCTGGCATATCCCAATTAGATCCTGGTACCACGTGACTCCCCGAAGCATCACTGGGGATAGACTTAGCGGCCCCTGAGCTCCTCTGGGGTGACCCTGGTGGTCTGAGGAAGCCCCACATCCTTGGGTCCTGGCCTTGAAGTGTTGGCTGGTCGGCCCGGAATCTTCAGGAGTGGTCTGAGGGCCTCCCCCTGATCCGGCCCAAAGGGAAAGAAACCCACTGACCCATAGCCTTCCTCTCCTACCAGCCAAGTTTATTTATTCATTCTTTTAGGGTATTAAAATTTCTGTGTTTATTGATGATATTTTTGATTCAGATCAAAATTTAACTCAGTAAATTATTATACTTAAGAGGTTATGAAAGCTTTTGACAGAGTAATCCCATATAATAAATATTTAGTGAAAACTTTAAGAATACAAAACATAATTAATTTCATTGAATGAAGATCTGATCGGCTTGTATAATTTTTAGAGTTGCACCTATAAAATTTATATTCATAGTAGTAACATGCCCTTAGGTCAAAATCACATCAGATATTTGGCAAAATTCAATTTAGGGGAGTAAAGAAGTTTCAATAAACACTGAAGTTAAAGAAAAGCTACATTTAAAATTAGACTATTGGAATAGTTAATGTTTTGATGTTTTATACAATTGAAGTTCTTATACATTTTCAGTTTTGAATTTGTAGTCTTGCTTATAATTATAAACGGAGATATCTATTGTAATGCCCTTTATATTATAGAACAAGCAACAATCGCTTTAAACCCCAATTTGATGAACTGAGGTGTGACTTTAGAAAGCGCAATTAGCTATATAGACACTATACCTAGCTTATCTGACTGTTACATTTTCATTGCAATGGATAGAAACAGTTATAAATCAGTGCAAACAACTCTTGATGATTCAGGGCTAAGCACATAGAGGGCGACAGAGAAAAGCAATTACCAGGACAAAATATTTCTGCAGAGGGCCGGAGTCATAGCACAGCGGGTAGGGCGTTTGCCTTGCACTCGGCCGACCCGGGTTTGATCCCCGGCATCCCATATGGTTCCCCAAGCACTGCCAGGAACAATTCCTAAGTGCAAAGCCAGGAGTAACCCCTGAGCATCGCTGGGTGTGACCCAAAAGGCAAAAAAAAACCAAACTTCTGCAGAGCTCGCTGACCAGCCTTGGCTCCAGGGATCTGCACCAGCACCTGCCTTTCTGCAGCAAACCATCTCTCTGTTTCAGCCCAAAATCCAGGCCTACAAAACTGTGCATTTGGCAGAATAGCAATGAAGGACTTTTGAGTGAGAAAAGCATTAAAGAGGACCTGCTCTGTTTTCCAGCATGCAAACAAATTGGGAGAAGTTCACGGTGTCCCAAGACAGACTGCCAATTAGTTGTAAAAACAGAAGCAAAGCTCCATTATTATTGTTGTTGTTGCTGTTGTTGTTATTATTATTATAGGTTCGATTCCTCTTTCCCTCTTGGATTGCCCAGCAAGCTACTGAGAGTATCCCGCCCACATGGTAGAGCCTGGCAAGCTTCCCTTGGCATATTTGATACACTAATAACAGTAACAACAAGTCGCACAATGGAGTTGTTACTGGTGCCCGCTCGAACAAATTGATGAACGGGACGACAGTGCTACATCATCATCATTATCATCATCATCATCATTATTAATATTATTATTATTATTGAATCACCACCGTGAGATACAGTTATAAGCTTTCATGTTTGAATTTCAGTCATACAATGATCAAACACCCATCCCTCCACCAGTGCACATTCTCTACCAGCAATGTCCCCATATCTCCCCCCCATTCCAACCCTCCCCCTACCTCTATGGCAGATAATTTCTTCCATACTCTCTTTCTACTTTTGGGCATTATGGTTTGCAATACAGATACTGAGATGTAGGATAACATAGCCTCTGATAGTTTAGGTTTATTGGGTTACTCCCGCTACAGTGCTCCTATTCCTCTGTTTATTTGTAGCTTCTTTCTTAGTGTTCTGCTGACTTGTAAATATTGTTTTTCTCTTCTCCTTGCGTCCTTTGCATAGTTTATTCAGAGCCATGTCCTTTTTGTATGGACACAGGAAGACTTAGCAAATGCTATGCTTTTGTAACCTGGGAGTCATTTGATTCTACATGATATTTTCCTCCCGGGCATCTGTTCTTTCGACCTAAGCCTCAGCTGCCCTTACTTCCTAGCACCCCCAAAAGCAGGGTCCCGACGAGGGACGAGACGGACCCAGGGCAAGTGGTGAGTTATGTGCTACCCTGGCATCGAGATGGGCCTGGCCAAAGTGCCTAATGCTTAACTATAAGTTAAGAGCTTGATCATGGACAAATTTTTTCATGATCCAAACAGCGATAACTAGATTCGGACCCTGCTAGGGTGAGGAATGATTAATCTGGCCTGAGTGCTGTAGTTGAGTCTGGCAAAATGTTCCCAGGAGAGCTGCCTTGCAAGCCTCAATGTATCTCTTGCTATGTCCATACAAAAATTACTAGTATTAAGATGTTAATAAGTGTTTGGACTAAGGAAAGGAGAAAAACACCTTAAAAGTCAGGATGGGCTTTGGAATGCCCTTAGGTAGTGTTCCCTTTGAACTTGGCTGCCCTCAGGAAGGGCTTTCTTATGCTGATTTTGCTACCTGGCTGTGTGTAGCCTTGAGGGCAAGGTGGGAGAGACAAGTAGGGGGAGAGACAGAGCGAGTGAAAGAGAATCCAGGCTGCGGTAGATCCAGAGAGTGGACAGAGCTGGGAGTGCGGGAGATGAGAAAGATGGAAGATTGAATAAATGGTAACTAATCAGCAACCAGCTTGGTCTTCGTTCTTCCTTAGCCTGTCTTTGGCCAATGGCCGTCCTGATCCAGCCCATACACAGAGGTTCCAGAGCACCAAACGCGGGCGGTGAGACAGAGCCGCCCGGAGAGTCCATGAGTACACACGCCTCTCAGCGTGCTTTAGTTTTTTACACTGAGAGTCCATCCTGTTTGGTTCTTTCTCTACTCTCAGCAGACATCTCCCATCCCAAGCGATCCCTTCAGCCATCATTGACTTAGTGGTCCCTTCTCTATTCCAGCTGCCTTCCCCCCCAGCTCATGAGGCAGGCTTCCAACCATGGGAAGTTTCATTTTTAACTACCATTTGCTTGCCTGGACACCCAAACTTTATAATTCTTTAAAAACATTTTCATGCAGGAGGAAGAGGGATATCACAGAGGTTTTTGTGGTGTTTGCCTTGCATGCAACTGACCATTCCATCCCCAGAACCACCTGGACTATCACCAGGCGTGACCTCTGTGCACAGAGCCAGGAGTAAGCCCTGAACAGTGCTGGGTATAACTCCCCAAATCCCTCAAAACAAACAAACAAAATAACAGAACAGTGAAATTCAATCTTCACTATGTGGAGATTTTAAGTAATAAAAATGTAAAATCCTAGTTCAAATTTTCAAATGCTCCCGGTAGTCTTGAAACACATGCTCTAGAAATGATCTCAATAAACCAGACTGATTCCACCTCTCTGTCTCTCTCTTAGGAAGATTCTAAACTTCCAGTTACAGGTTTTTAGATATTTTTGTCATGACTCATATAAGCATTTATTTCTCTACATTTATATCTTCTGTAGTTGCCAGCCACATGAATGCATTTCTTTATTAAAATATGAGTGTTTTGATATTTTTTGATACATTTGTAATTTCCCTGCTTTGAAGGAAGGTGGTTTACTTCATAAAGCTCTATTAGAAGAGCAAAGACCCAATCACATTCCTTACCCTAATAGGAAACAAATGCAGTGAATGGCTCAGTTGAACCCAATTCTTGCCTAGACATGGCTTCGCCTGCTGAGAAACTTGACAGATGACACAGAACAGCCCAGACGAGGTCGGTAGGAATGTTGGTTCCAAGCTCTGCGGGCAGTCGGCTGTCAAGAGAGGTCTTGGCAATGCTCACTGGTGATTTTTTTCCCTCGGGGTCGTGCATGTCTTTTTATTTTTCTGGTCAGGACATTTCTATTCTTCTCTACGTTTGCTGTGTTTGTCCATCCCGCCCGAGTTATTCATGACTTTACCTTTGTTTCCATGCTGGTCCTGCCACTCCTTGGAGATAGGGTTGCATGGGGAGTGTGGCAGCTCACAGATTTGCTTCACTCACAGCTCATGTCCCAAGGAAGCTGCAGTTATATTGTAGGCGTTTTTGAGCAAGTCCTTGAAAGAAACCATGGAGACACACAGAGGGAAATGCATACAACATAAGTTGAATCATAAGGCTGGTTTTAAGGCTGTACAATATCCAGTGAAAATAGATGCGGTCGGCAACTACACCACCTCCGCTTCGCTGGATACTACAGTGGGTGGGGCAGAGACATAGTATAGGGGTCATGAATAATTTAAACTTGACCTCCAGTACAACATATGGTTTCCTGGCCCTTCCAGAAATGATACCTGAGCAACTGAGCCAGGAGTAATCCCTGAGTACTGCCAGATGTGCAACCCCCCAAAAATATTTTGATAGCTGGATGTCTCATTTTGATAGCTGCTCCTGTCCAAGATGCCCTAGGCTAAATAATGTACGGCTTCTTAACCCTGAAGGATAGGTAATCTTTACCTTACATGCAACGTAAGTGTCTGCTCAGGAGTAATTCGTGGTGGGGCTCGCCGGACCCTATGGGTGCCAGGATGCTACCAGCATTGGCAGCGTGGCAAGGCAGGAGTCCCACCCTCGTGCTCTTTCTGGGCTCTGAGCAGCGTTCTTGCATGAACTGCAATATGAGACTCATTGGATGCCAGTCAAAGCTCCTCCTTGTTGCACCACCATGACCCTCAGAATTTTCTAGAATATGCAATGCCCCTGGCTGAACCCCAGAGCAATGATATCCAACACTGGATTCTGATTCCCATGAGAGACTAATGTGCAGTCAAGTTTAGAAACAGCTGGTGCTACTGGGAGGCCTGCAGAAAACGTTCTTCCCCACTGCCTGGAAGTCAGTAGTGCGAACTTTCTTAGTGGGTTCAGAGGAAGAGAGGTACTTGAAGTCAAATAGAATGTTAGATTTGATTTTTTTTTTCTTTTTGGGTCACACCCGGTGATGCTCAGGGGTTACTCCTGGCTCTGTGCTCAGGAATTACTCCTGGCGGTGCTTGGGGGAACCTATGGGATGCTAGGGATCAAACCAGGGTCTGCAGCATGCAAGACAAATGCCCTACCTGCTGTACTATTGCTCTGGCCCCAGACATGATTTTTAGGAAATAATTTGTCACCTGTGTCCCATGCAGTATTGGATATTTGTGTATAATCAAATTTGAGATTGCTCAGAGGGTCTTGCATGCAGAAGCCCACTCCATCCCACTTAGCTCTGGAGCACTATGGTCCTGGAGCACTACGGGAGGGACCCCAAAGCACCAAGTCAGGATTAAGTCCCAAAACTGCTGGATACAGGTTCCCCATCCCCAAATTGGTGTTTAGGTAAAAGATCATATTAACTGGACTCCCTGGACTTCTAATTGGAAAACCTGGCAACCCTGCAAACAAAACAGATATGGTACTCAACATATCACTGAAGAGCAATGCAGCTCTTGTCAGTCCAGAGAGACTGGAAAGATCTGGACTGTCAGGAAGGAAGCAGGAATCGCCTATGCATGCTGCTCCCATTCCATCCACAACTCTCCTTCCGATCAATGAAAGGAACTTACATTCCAATTACGCTCCCCAGCGTGAAACTGGGAATCGGTGGGGATATGTAACTATTTCTCCTAACGTGCATTTAGTGCCAACTACAAACACCAGCCACAGCTACATTTTTTTTTTGGTTTTTGGGTCACACCTGGCGATGCACAGGGGTTACTCCTGGCTCTGTACTCAAGAATTACTCCTAGCAGTGCTCAGGGTACCATATAGGATGCTGGGAATTGAACCCAGGTCAGCTGCATGCAAAGTAAACGGCCTACCCTCTGTGCTATTGCTCCAGCCTCCCTCCCCCCGACACACAATTCTTATGTTCAATGTTAGACAACATTTCCTTGCAAAGGTTACTGCCTAGAGACATCTATTATTTATGATGCATTTATTCTATAGAAGGACTTGCAAAGAGTAGAATGGGGAAGTTGAGGTGCAGGTTGACGTGTACTCAGGTCTCGGTGCCAACACGCATTTGGGAACAGTCGTTTTATGAAGATATTCCCCAGGGGTTGCAGAGTGCGTCGGGCACTTGCCTTGCTCACTGCTGACTAAGGTTCCATCACCATCACCCACATGGTCCCACACACAGCCAGGATAAGTCCCTGAGCACCAGAGCCAGAGTAAACCCTGAACACCACTGAGTGTAACTCCAAAAGCAAATAGACACAGTGCTGAGTTCCCAGGCAGGCATAGTGCAGGGGCTAAAGCATCACCTTGCACGCTGCTGACCCGGGTCACCACATGATCTGCTGAGCACTGGTCTGTCACATCTGAGCACAGTGTCAGGAATGTTCTCAGTGCACCCCAAAAGACTCCCCAAACTACTAACCTCAGTGGGTTCCATGAACTCTCTGTGACTCCGCTGTATCACTTAACCACAATAACCAAGCTCCGAGTTTTGCTAATGAAATCTCTCCCTTCTGAAAACCCTCCATGGAGCAAACTGGGTTTGCCCTGGGGACCCTAAGAATTCCCCCCACCCCCATTTCCTCATCGCTCGTCTCATCAGAACAGCATGACCTGACCCCCGCCTCTCTATTGGCCCCTGTGGTCACTCGCTCCTTGTGGCCAGACACCATAGCAACAATGATGTACTTGTTTGCTTAGAACAAGCTCTGAGAAGTCTGGATTCTGTGTGCCAGGCTCTCCTTGTGGGCAGGGACTACCCTTACTGCCTACAGTGGTGACTAATATGAATCAGAGGCAGGGTCCTGGGATAACTCAGTGGTAAAGCTCCTGCCTTGAAGACACAAGGCCATGAGTTTGGTACCCAGCACCCCCACCCCCCGAGCCCCCTTACAAGATATGATCTAGGCAGCTCTGATGTCTGAGAGGAAACACTATAGTTTATAGAATACAATAGACACTTTTTTATTTTTTATTTTTTTATTAGTGGATCTCTATGAGGTACAATTACAGAGTTATAAACTTTCGTGCTTGTGTTCCAGTCACTCAATGATCAAGTACCCATCTCTCCATCAGTGCCCATTTTCCACCACCAATAATCCCAGTATCTCTCCCACCATCCCCACCCTATCCCCCCCACCCCACCTCTGTGGCAGGGCATTCCCTTTTGTTCTCTCCCTCTCTCCTTCTGGGTGTTGTGGTATGCAATAGAGGTATTAAGTGGCCATCATGTTTGGTCTAAACAACAGACACTTTTAAAAAAAGAAGCAGAAACTAAACACACCCTATTGCACATATAACTGAAGAAATGTCACTAAATAGAGATAAAATGACGGATAGTCTCTATAAAGTTTATAGTAAAAGAGGATTTTAAAGGGTATGGATGAGAACAACTTTATTAGAATGATTATATCCCTCTTATAATAGAAATATAAAATACATAATTATAATTTTAATTATCATATATAATAATATATTATATAACATATAATATAGAATAATAGAGTAATTATATCTATGGTGGCTTCTCTGGAAATATTCAGTGACCATAAAAAAGATCATTTGGGGGAGCTGGAGAGATAGGAGAGTGTGTAAAACATTTGCCATGCATGCAGTGGAAACGGGTTGGACCCCCTGCACCACACATATTCCCCTGAGCCCTATCAGGCTTGATCTCTTAACACAAAGTCTAGAGTAAGTCCTGAGCACCACTGGGTGTGGCCCCCAAAATAAAAATAAAATAAACAAAGATAATTTTTGTTTAAAAATGGAACACAGGCCACAGGTATAGGTGAAGGTCCACACTTGCCTTTGCCTGATGCAGTTCCCTCCTTGGCACCACACGGACCCCTGAGCAGTTCCAGGTGCAGCCCTAGAGACCCTGCAACACCATACCTCCAAGTGCAGCTCTGGGCGTTTCCCAGGGCTCCGGGGTCACCCAGGGCTCCAGGATCACCCAGGGCTCGGTGGGGGCCACACTCGTCCTCACTGGGGGACTCAGCAACTACACAGAATCTCTATGGAGCTGAAGCCACTCACAACATGGCAGTGTCCGTGTCATCAGACTGTACACACAGTGACTCAGGACTCCCCAGCGAACATTCCAGAATGTCAGGAGGAAATTGCACGGCCTTTCCTGGCCCTGCACGTATTCTGCAGCGTCACGTACATTATGCCCAATTGACTCAAACCGTTCCCCTGAACACTACCCAAATTAAGGGGAGGCAAGATCGATGCCCGTGATTAAATGGGAAGGGTGTCAAAGAATTTTTGTGCCCATGTTTTACAACCCTGTGAATTTCAGAAAAGCCAACGACACTCTGGAGCTTTGGGTAAAGAACAGGGTCGCTCTTGTGAGCTCGGACCACAGTGGGGAATAAGGAACAGAAGCAGCCCTGAGCTTCTAAGTCTGGTGAGTCAAAGCTAAACTTAAATCGTTTGGAACTTGGCTGGCCGGGGTTTGAGCAGAAAGGGGGATTATTTGGGAACAGAGCTGAGTCTGAAGCTGGATGAGAAAGTTTGGCAAGAAAATAAAAAAGAAATACGGTAGACATAAAATTAAATATACATATTTTTTGCATATGTAGAAATAAAATTTAAATCATTCACAAGCCAGAGATGCAGAGGCCAGGATTTACATTTCACGGTTTCTGTACTGCCTCTGTATGCGTGTGAGAGTTTTGTTGCTGATTTGGGTTCACGGTGTTCAAACATGAGAATGTGTGTGAATCTGTATGTGAAGCAATAGGGTGATCACACCACGTGATGACTTTTACACCCTGTGCTTTAATTCAAGAATCGCTTTGCTTTTTATTGGCACCCCACTCTGAAGTTCAGACTCACATTTATGCTTGATTCACTTCTGCTAAATCAGTAAAGTGAATCTGTTTTTGGTTTTTGGGTCACACCTGGAGATGCACAGGGGTTACTCCTGGCTCATGCACTCAGGAATTACTCCTGGCGGTGCTCAGGGGACCATATGGGATGCTGGGATTCGAACCTGGGTCAGCTGCGTGAAAGGCAAATGCCCTACCCGCTGTGCTATTGCTCCAGCCCCAGTAAAGTGAATGTTGATAGGATTCCCTTGCGCCTAAATTTCTGTACCCAGTACCAGTAGCCTGTCGATGAGGTTTATGTTGCTACATTTGCTTCTTATTTAGCAATTCAAAAAGTTTTCCCAGATGAGAAAGGAGCAAAGTAATGAAAAGGGAACTTTAACCCAACTTGACTCAGACTTTTGACAAAGAGCTGAAGCCAGCAGTTTCTCTATGACCCAGATTTAACATTTTCTCTAACTTTTCAGGAATGACTAAGCTTTGAATTTTTCAAATTGATCTAAGAGTAGTATCCCAAGTTATCTGAAAACACTTTGTCATAGTCTTGTCTGTTTTGAATACATATTTTCATGACAGTAAATATGCTTCATATATTTCAGCCAAAAAAGTCACAAGAGCTCAATTATGGAAGAAGATAGAATAATCTTAATAAAATCTTAATAAAAATTGATTTTACTAAGTCGAATACTTTTAAACATTCTACTCCTCATATTATACTTTTTGATACAGAAAAGGTGTTATTTTTAATAAGAACATGCATTTAGGTTAGCATATAAATAGTATTTCACTATTGTTTAAGTTTGGAGGCTACAACCAGTGGTGTTGGGGCTGGAACCGGAGCTTCCTGCATGCAAAGCAGGAAATCACTCCCCTGGGCTATCCCCCAGCCTCAAACTCACTGTTCGTGAGAAATGTGTCTGTGAAGATGCCTCTTTCAGTATCGTTAGGGTGAATATTATTACACAGACTTCCCTGAGCAGGAAATTCCTGGGATCCAAACTGGCTCAGGCTGCTCTAAGAGAACAATCAGGGACTAAGCATTAGTAAGTGCTGTCCTGCTAGCGTCCATGCACTGCTTTACCAGTGACTGAGCATTGCTGGGTGGGGTCTTGGTAGAGCCAATGCACTGCATTGTCGGAGACTGAGCACTGCTGGGTGCTGATGTGGAGCAGGGTGACAGACACTGGAGCAGGTAAGACCCGACCTTGCAAAGTGACCGAGAAGCAAAGCCTCACAAGAGGGAGTGTCTGGGCAAAGTTGGCAAGAACAGGGCGTCAGCCAGCACCGGGTGTCCGGCCTTGAGCCTCACCTGACCTCCTGGTAACAGGAGCCCAGAAACCATCACGTCCGCTTAGCAAGTCACTCTAACTGCAGCGTCTAGTCTCGACGGGGATTGGACTGGGGCAAAGCAGGGTCGGAGAGGTGATAGGTCAGTAATGATAACCTTTCTGTGATTGGCTCATCCTTTTAAGCCAACGCCCCCTATAAAACATGTGTGTATTTGGCAGCAGTGGGCAGCCACCAGCTGCTTCCGGAGGGTGTTTCCCCGCGAGCCTGTTACCCTTAGCCCCAAGTCTGCTGGACCCGGTGCGCAACGGTGTCCCGGCACCGTTGGGGGGAAAACTGTTCCCCAACATGCTGGCCTGGAAGCTCCCGTGCACTGCACTGCCAAGCTGAGTAGGGCAAGTCCAGGAGTGAGGGCAGCTCCTGAGAACCAAACGGGAGGCCCCCAGCCCTGCTACAGCGCACTGACAATTGTGCACGTTAATTTCTCCCTGGGAGACCTGAAAGTCCGAGACTCGCGCTGCACTCAGGCGGGCCAGGGCTCCCCTTGGGCCGTGCAGAGTCGCCTCCTCCTGCAGAGACGAGGGTGCTCTCGCTTCTCTTCCTCCTCCTCTGCTGACGTGCGGCTCCTCCCTCGTGGCCTCAGTCCCACCCAATGACCCACCCAAGACACCACAGTGGGAATTAGAGCTTTCTCCGGTGGTCATACAGGCTGGGGGGCAGGGGAGTCGGGGAGGCGAGCAATGACCTCCCCCCACCCCAGGAAGATCTGTTTCAAAAGACACAAAGGACTTCTCAAACCAAATAGGCGAGGAACGGCTGGTCGGGAAATTGAGTTGGATGGGCACCTCCGGCCAAGGAAGTGGGTCTTTTAATTCTGTCTTCATGGCAACTGGTGCTTTCAGGGACGTGCAAGGGGCAAGGGGTGAGGCAGGCATAGGAGACACAACCGTGTGGGTCCCTGTCTGAGGAGTTTGGGTTCTTCACGTGGAGCATGGGTGAACAAACAGGCCCAGCCTGGAGGGTCTGGGATGCTACATGTAGAGTAGGAGTAGCAGGCGTTGGTGGGAGTGGAGGGAGGGAGATTTAAGAAACTTTATGTTGATGGTTTCTACATTTTTTTAAAAAAAAATTATTAGTGAATCACTGTGATATACAGTTGCAAACTTATGAACTTTTGTGCTTGCATTTCACTCATACAGACCGTTGACCCATCCCTCCACCAGTGCCCACTCACCTCCACCAATGATCCCAGTATTCCTCTCACCACCCCACTCTGCCTCTGCGGCAGGGCATTCCCTTTTGTTCTCTCTCCTTTTGGGTGTTGTAGGGGCTGGAGCGATAGCACAGCAGTTGGGCATTCACCTTTCACGCGGCTGACCCGAGTTCGATTCCTCCGCCCCTCTTGGAGAGCCTGGCAAGCTACTGAGAGTATCAAGCCCGTGTGGCAGAGCCTGGCAAGCTACCCATGCGTATTGGATATGCTAAAAACAGTAACAATAAGTCTCTCAATGAGAGACATTACTGGTGCCCGCTAGAACAAATTGATGAGCAAGGGAATGACAGTGACTGTTTGTAATAGAGGTATTGAGTGGCCTTCATGTTCCTATTAGGAAGCCCGTTCTGTTTCCCCCTAACTTTCCTGCTCTTAGAACATGCCCGGAGGTGCTCAGAACTTTCTCCTAACCTTGCGGTCAGGGATCAGTCTGGGTTCAGGGGATCTTGTGTGATGCCAGGGATGGACTCTTGGTGGGCCACAGGCCAGGGGAGCATCTTACCCGCAGGGCTATCTCTTTGGCTCCTGAAGACAATGATTTTTTTTTTTTAATTGAGATTGTGCCTGGGATCATGAGGAATGGTCTGGGAAGAATTGGATTCAGAAAGAGCTTCCCAGGAGAATAAGGTCCTTTGACAGAAAGCTCAACAGTGAACCTTTGAACTCAGGATGAAGTTCCAAAGGAAGCTGAGGGGAATTGGCCCGACACACAGGAGCTCTGTGTCTATGGAGGAACATGATGGAAATGCTCTGACCAGCTACTGCCCCAGACCCCTTGGATCGGCTCTGCCGCTAAGATTTTTTCAGCAAGGCTGAGGCAGGCACCACTGTTTGGAAACAGGAACAGGGGAAATAAATTATCTTTAAAATGTGAGAGAGATGGCTCATTTAAATTTTCTGTTGTCAACTACATTTGACTTTTTTTTAAATGTTGTACGACAGACTGTTCTCTCTTTTGGAAGTGTGTAACCGCAGGGATACCATTAATCACCAACCCCATATGTAATACTTGCAAGAGGCCCTCCAAGGTCCACTTAGCCGCACAATAGATACGCAGGGAAGCAAACATGTTTAAATAAATAAATTCCCATGCTACTAACATAACTATTTCATGTTCAAATGCACACAACTCATTGCCCTAAAAAAACAACAACAACAAACAAACAAACAAAACAAACAAACAAACCAAAAAAAACCCACATTTGAATGCAATGGACAATAGACAATTTTTTTATAATAAATAGCTGATATGAATGTGAAAGTATTTGCTGAATACTTTCTTACTAACTAATCATGACTTTATTCTATTACTCTGTAGAGACTGACTTTTCAACTCTGCATAAATTTGATTTTAATCAAATGTGGTTAAATCAACTACTGATTATTCTTATGATTATCTCTTATTTCCCTAATTACCTTAGTACCAAATGGGAGAGGCACTCCTCTAGAAAATGTTTTGTTTCTTGTTATGTGTTATCAGTTCAAACTTGATATTACTTCACACTTATTCTTTGATAACCGTTTTTTTAAACTATCAAATCTCACTGGGGTGAGACCATATCTTATCACTGCTTTTATTTGGATCTTCCTGATAATAACTGATGATAACCCTTTCTCAGATGCCTGCTGGTATTCACGTGTCTTCTTTGGGTGACTAAGCTTATTGTGGAGATAGTTTAATATTGATCACTTAGACTTAGTATACCCTCTAGAAATGATGGTTTACTCAGGCAGGTCTATACAAATGCCTTCATTTAAGGTAGACCAAAACTCTCAGAATTTTAGCAATATTTAGAAATTCATTTTCAACTTTCACTATCTACTTCCTCCGCCTGAATTAATTTATTAAAGCCAGAATTTATCCTTAGGAAATGATTCCCAAGATCCACAAGAAAGAGATAATTATGAGGAGCTAGAGGTGAAGGAGGTTAATTTAATATTTACCAATGAGAGTTGTGTGGGAGTTGAATTGAATAAAATTGTATTTCTTGATGATTTGAGACTAGGAGGCCTATATTTCTCTAGCTGGGAAATACATTATTGCAATTAAAAGTGTTTCCTTGATATCATTAGCAGTGGCTTAGAATACAAGTATGAAGTATTCAATTAATTTAATTAGAAACACATATATTAATCAATAAACACAAATAAACATAATAAACACAAACACCTTAATAAATTGTAATAGTAGTAGAGAGAATTGAATACATTTTCTGTGCATTATTTATTGTATATTAGTAACATAATGAGAACAATAATGCTAATAAATATTTAGTTGCTATTTACTGTATGCTAGACAATACGTTTACAATTTTAAAGATTCAATCATTTCATCTATAAACCTTTCTCTGAGATGGGCATCAATATTTTCATTTTACTCATGAGAAAATTGGAGCTTGATGTAGTGAAGAGCCAGAGAGCAAGTTAAATATTGAAATGGAAGCATTTATACATATTTTCCTCACCGAAGTGAAGGTGAAGAAATAAAATACATGCGGTAAATCCAAGGCCAGGGGCAGGGTGGGACTGGATAACACTGACAAAGCGTGGAGAGGTGTGAAAGCAGAAAGATCCTGCACTACTCTCGGGGAGGGAAGGAGAAATAGAAAGTCTGAATAAATAGGGACCTAGAACACAGGGACCGCAGTGAGAATAAAGCCAAAAAACACAAGTGCCAAAGAAAAGACTGTGATTATGACATCCATGACTCCCAGTCCTCTGCCCCTCTCGGAGAGCCCAGCAAGCTACCGAGAGTATCTTGCCCTCACGGCAGAGCCTGGCAAGCTCCCCGTGGCGTATTCGATATGCCAAAAACAGTAACAAGTCTCACGGTGGAGACGTTACTGGTGCCTGCTCCAGCAAATTGATGAGCAATAGGGTGACAGTGACAGTGACTCCCAGCAGAAAGAATGGTTTAAGAACGGTAGGGGCGGTAGAAGGTCTCAAATTGCTCATTCCCTGGCAAAAAAAACAAACAAAAACAACCCGTAGGGCCTTATTACTTTGGCTGAATTTCAAAGTGCATTTTTTGTTTATTTGTTTTTGGTACTCAGGGCTTGCTGCTTGTTCTGGGCTCAGGGATCACTCCTGGTGGGCCCTGGGGGATCAAACAGAGGTCCGTCACATGGAAGGCAAGCCCCCTAGCCTCTGCAATCTCTCAGACCCTCAGAGTGACTTTAAAAATGAGAATTGACCGAGACTGAGCAAGAAAAGATGGCATTTGGAGGTTCGATGATGTGTCCTACTGGTCAACAGTAAAGATTCATTAAAACCATAGTAACTTATTGTTGTCTTGCTTTGGATTGGCAATAAAAATGACATGTGAGGTTGTTTTTATTGTAGAATAACTAATATACCAACATTCATTATTTCGTATTCTCTGTGATACTTTGTGATAAAAACTGATAAGAATCCAGAACATGGGGCCGGGGAGATAGCACAGTGGGTAAGTACAAGCCTTGCATGTGGCTGGCCCAGGTTCAACCCCTAGCATCCCATAGCTGCCAGGAGTGATTTCTGAGTGCAGACCCAGGAGTTATCTCTGCATTGGGTGTGGCCTCCAAACCAAGAAAAATAAAGAATCCAGAACAGAATATGGTGTTCTTTCACAAAATTGCATTTAGTTGTAGAAGTGCTTAATTAGACTGAATTAATTTTGCACAGTGACACACAGGCGCAAAAGTCTTCAAATGGTGAGAAGAGTCTGACTCCTTGGGAACCCTGTGGACAGACACACGTGCTGTCATTGTAGAATGAAAAGGTGGGGAACTGCCCCACCAGAAGGAAACAATTGGAATTTGAAACAGAGAGTCATTTTCCACTTTGGAAATTGATTTTTGGCTTATTTTGCTGTGTGCAGACTAGGTGTAATCTTTGATTTGGGAATAAATTATAATTAATGAAAAACAGAAGCCTTCAAAGGAGACAGAGGAACCAATTTGACAATATCTCTATGCTTTTAGTTTAGTTTTTTTTTTTTTCCTTTTTGGGTCACACCTGGCACTGCACAGGGGTTACTCCTGGCTCATACACTCAGGAATTACTCCTGGCAATGCTCGGGGGATCATATGGGATCCCGGGAATTGAACACAGGTTGGCTGCATGCAAGGACCTGCTGTGCTATAGCTCCAGCCCTCCACCCCTGTTTTTAGTTTTTAAGGCAACAGGCCATACTCACTTAAAAACCTGCTCTTGAAGCGATTGTTTGCCTTCTATCATCTATACCTAAACTTTAAAAAGCAGATGATAACCTTTTCCACCTAGTGTTTTCACTTTAGGCTAAAAGTGGTGCTAATTATGTCTAAATTGTGATTTTGAAGAATCATATGAAGACCTGAAATCAAAGAGGGCCACACATTAACCACGTAACACAAGGCCAGTACTTAAGTAAAGCCCAGTGATTGAAGTCAAAGATAAATGAGAGAGAAGTCAGCAAGCATCGGCCTCCAGATAAGAGAGCGGCGCCCTGATGATAATGTCAGAGAATTTTGCAAACTCTGGTGTCTGCAGGGAGTGTGTGAAGCACTCCCCATATTAATGAAAGTGGCGTATAAGCAGAAAACGGGGTGCATGCTCCTCAGGCTGGTCTTCAGACAAGGAGGAAGAAAGAGACTCGGTAGAGTGGGGTGTGTCTATAATCCGGGAAATTATACCTGATGCCCCCATCTGTCTGGGAGGCTGTGTGGAAAAGTGCTCAAAGACATCAACGTAGTTCTTGGTCCAACTTCAGACGGGCAATAGCTGGCATGCGAGGGGGTGCCAGGCTTCTCCCTCTTGGCATTCTCTTTAAAGTAAATTCTCCTGCCTTTTGTTCTCTTGCAAAAATATTTCTTTTGCTGTATGTCACATAATTCATTTTCCAGATTTTAGAAATGATGACTAGAAAATAATATTAGCATTTTCAGGGGATATTTTATTTTGGGGTTTGGAGACACACCCAGCAGTGCTCCGGGCTTTCTCCTGATCCTCTGCTCAGGGCACACACCTAGAGCGTTGCTTGGGAGAGCAGATGCGCTAGAGATCAAACCTGGTTCAGCTGAATGCATGCCTCACCCCCTGGACTGTCTCTTGGCCCTTTATAACATATTTTTGTTTTGTTTTTGTTTGGGGCCACACCCAGAAATGCACAGGGCTTACTCCCAGCTCTGTGTTCAGGGATCACTCCTGGTGGCTTGTCAGCCCACATGTGGTACCAGAGGTCAATCTGGGTCAGCCACATGCAAGGCACATGGCCTGTTTGCGGTATTATCTCTCTGGCCTTTATGCCATATTTTTATTTTATTTTAAAAAATCTCTTATCCAACTTTTTTTTTTTTTTGCTTTTTGGGTCACACCTGGTGATGCACAGGGGTTACTTCTGGCTCTGCACTCAGGAATTACTCCTGGCGGTGCTCAGGGGACCATAAGGGGTGCTGGGAATCGAACCCGGGTTGGTCGCGTGCAAGGCAAATGCCCTGCCGGCTGTGCTATTGCTCCAGCCCCTCTTATCCAATTTTTAAATAATATATTCTTTTTTTTTTTTTGCTTTTTGGGTCACACCCGGCGATGCACAGGGGTTATTCCCGGTTCTGGCTCTGCACTCAGGAATTACTCCTGGCGGTGCTCAGGGGACCATATGGGATGATGGGAATCGAAGCTGGGTCGGCCACGTGCAAGGCAAACGCCCTACCTGCTGTGCTATCACTCCAGCCCCAAATAATATATTCTTTTCCTAATTCCAGAGGGCTAAAGCTTTATAATAATTTTCTATTATTTCATCTTTTGTTCATTTTAATGACATCTGATATTCATTTTTATTCTGCTGCTGAAAAATAAGTTAATGCACTCTTGGGTGACATTGCATTTTCACTTAGCCTCTTGGGAGACCGGAACACATGACCATATACACCCCATACTTTACTCAGTATTCTGGTTGAATTCAACACTTGCGAGCAGTGTACATGTACACGTGGTTCAGTTCTGCTGTAACCTGCGTGCGTGTCACTCTCGTGGGGCAAGATGGCCCACCCGGAAGACCGGGGATGGGCAGAGAGGAAGCTGGATCAGGCAGACAGGAAAGGTCTCAGTCGGACTTGAGCTAGACTGTGAAAGATGCGAGCTGGCGCTGAGCTGAGCTCCGTAAGGAAGCTCTCAGCCACAGGGAGTCAGAAAACTTGGAATGAACCGGAATTCATTCCAAAGTCACAAACTCCGTGCTGAACCCAAGGTGTTGAGCAGAAACCTGTGTATTTTCAGTATTCGTGGAATGCATTGGGGTCTGGATTCTTTTTTTTTGGGGGGGGGTCTGGATTCTTGTGGGTAGGTCAAGGAGTAAACCAGGGTTTCATGGACCCCAAACAAACAGGGTTTCATGGACCCCAAAGTAGTCATCATTTTCAGGAGCTTTAAGAAAAGAAAAAGGAACCATAGAGTTACATATCCAAAAGTCACCTAAAGTCAATGCTTATTTAGGAATAATAAAGGAAAACCAACAATTTGCTGAATTCTAAAGCACAGGGCCCCTTTCCTCCTAGGACCTATTTAGATTGTTTCTTAGAAATGCTTCCTTGGTAATTATTTCTGATTACAAACTGGTTTTCTTCCCCACAGTGGGTATCCTACAATTTCCCATCAGTCCCAATGCTTACTGGAGTCCTAGCAAGTGAAAGGCACTGAGGCCTCATGCATCTGCCTCTGGGTAGAGATGCTGTTAAAAATCCCCAAGAAGCAGGAAGATGAACGTCCAAATGGGCAAAGCCCCACGATAAAACCATCTGCAACTGTAGCCTATAGCAGAATGCTTTGATCCTATAGTTCATCATGTCATCCTGACAGAGTGGGTTTTACCAACCAGTACGTCGGAGCTGGGAACTTTGTTAGAATGTATTTCCTTGAAGACTGGGTAAAGTCCAGATTTAGGCTGCTGACCTCTGGGGTGAGTCATGACTTAGCCATCTCCTTCCTGGTTGGTAACCAAGGCAGCTGCCGGACTCATCTTGCGAATGCTCCTGTGTGTTCAGTCTCATGTTCTCTGGGCCTGCTCCCTTTTCATCTTGCTGAGTTTCTTCTAACATCTGACACTGTTTTCCAGGGACACAAGATGCACCATTCATATTTACCTGGGGGACGATTGTATATAATCAGGCTCAGAGACCTAAACCCTATAATAAAGGTTAGTGATAAATGATACCTTGGCTGGAAATGCTGAATTAGGATTTTTAAAGATAGGGTTATTATCCTTTCTTAAAGAAAGCAAAGGAGAGAGAGAGAAAAAAAACACTTTAGAAGATATATGTGCACATTTCCCCTGCAAGTAGGAAACATTTGTTGAATAAAGAGTCTGTTTTGTTATCCACTGGGGAAACAGTTTGCTGGATTTTTCTCCTACTAGTTTTGGTTAGAAGGAAAAGCAAAAAGTAGCCAAGTAATTGTTTTCTTAAATCCAACGTTTAAAGAATTAATTTATTTACTGGTTCGGGGGTCACACCTTGCAGTGCTCAGCGTTTACTCCTGACTCTGTGCTTACGGATGAGTCCTGTTCAGGGGACTATTTTGTGGTGCCAGGGATTGAACCAGGGCTGACTGCATGCAAGGCAAACAGCCGACCCGCTGTACTATCATCTCTCCGCCCCCTGCACCTTCAAAATTCTCAAAAGGGAAGCTCATAGGATCCGTTTGTTTCTTATAGCTCATTGTCTCTCGGATGGAAAAGGTCCCTTCAGTAGAGGGGTGATGATGCTGTCCCCCAAATTAGACCACTCCCTGCCAGACAGACCTCACTGGATAGAGACCCCGGCTTTGCAGCCCGGCTTCATGTCTTTGCTGTCCTCACTTCCTGTTCAGCTCTTCCATGCATCCTGCTGGCTGCTTGCCTTTAAGTTCAGATCTTCAATGCGGCCTTGGGGCCTCCCTCCCTCTGGCCCCCGGCTCCTCTCTCTTCTGGCGACTCTCAGCCTGCTGCTATTTGGCTCCGGTTCCTTCAGTCTCAGGCTCTTCTGCCTCCCGCCCACTCATCAAAAGAAAAAAAAATTAAGAAGCTGTTTTTCTCTGAGTTTCGGCTCTTGGCTTTCTGGCTGTTTTTACTCCTCATCTATTTTATTTAACCTCCCCATCCTCTCCACCCCCAGAACTATCCCACGTCTCCCCAATCATTCAGCAAGTATTCACTGGACAAATATCCCTGGTATCTATTTCCGCCTCTCTGCTGTTCTGCTGAAAATTTGCTGGCTCGGCCATTGAAATCTATGGCGTGTCTATGCTTCTGTTGCTTTCACGGTGACCAATCTGGTTAATCCACCAATGCCTGGCTGGATTAAAACCCCAATGGGTGCCCAGATTTTGTACTTTATTTTACCTCTGGACGAAGCAAGCGGGCGAAGAGGGCTGATTCTCACTCTCAACGTTAGAGGCTAGAAGTGACCCTTTCTCACTTGGTTTTGGGAGCCAATAAAGCAAACCGGATGGGCGGGACACAGGGCAGTGACAAAGGGGCCTGAATTTTAGGTTAAGGGATATGGATGGTTTCTGATTGCCTCTAAAATGGAGATTTGGGGATGAAGGAGAAACACCTGCTCAGGGTGTACGGGCACCTTGGGGCCTGGGGCTGGGCCCCTGGGCTAACAGGGGGCTGATCTGTTAGGAAAGTGTTCAGACAGCACCTGTGGGGTACAGTGGGGAGTGCATTAGCGAGGTGATGGCCTGGATGGAAAGAACAGGAGAAGGGGAGAGGGGGGAGGCTGTGAGGTCTCGCGGTGCTCAGATGGAGGAGATACGAACGCCTGAGCCTAGGCTTAGCTAGTGGAGCAGCGTCGGATCATTACAGGTTTGATGAGCTAAAGACATTCGGTGTCTGGGCCAGTGGAATGTCCAGGGAGGACAGTACCGCAGCTTCCGGGAACACACAGAGGGAGTCAGGAAGGATTGGGGTTCAGGCTAGGGGCTCTCAGCAGTCACATAGATGCCTCTGCTTGGTCTGAAAATCCTAAAGAAACCCACAAACTCGGAACTGTGTCTCTTGGCTGGAGGAGGCACCGGCCAGGAATGTGCAGTTCCTCCATCCCAGACACACACACACACACACACACACACACGATCCTGGCAAAGGCCTTCAGGGGCAACCACAATGGGGATGCCTAACCTGGGATGGAACTCAGAACTTGATCCTCCCTTACTCAGAGGCTAAAGAACCCTCCAGGAGACAATATAAACGATCAGTTTCTACTGTCCAAAACAGGCCACTCCTTTTACCGGGTGGGTGGCGGAAACTTGCTCCTGGGAGCAGGCGAGGGTAGTAGTGGTGGTGGAAAGCGAAGAGAGAGGGGAGAGGAGGGAGGGAGGGAGGGGTCCATCCACTTTCCAGGTTGAGAGGAGAGATTAGAGGTGCAGCTAAGGAGCACCAGTTGGAAGCTTGCCGCAACTGTGTGGGAGGTGAAGGTCAGTTAGGTCAGTGTGACAATAATAATTGGAAATGGTCATTTTGAACAGGAAGGGAATGTTCAAAGTAGGTAAAGGAATATACCCAGCAACATTTTAGTGTCTGTATTGCAAACCCTGAGGCCCAAGAGATGAGAAAGAGAGACAGAGACAGACAGACAGACAGACAGACAGACACACACACACACACACACACACACACACACACACACAGAGAGAGAGAGAGAGAGAGAGAGAGAGAGAGAGAGAGAGAGAGAGAGAGAGAGAGAGAGAGAGAGAGAGAGAGAGAGAGAGAGAGAGAGAGAGAGAGAGAGGCAGGCCAGACTTATGGGGGGTTACATGGAACTGGGGACATTGGGAAATGTACACTGGCGAAGGGACGGGTGATGGAACATTCCATGACTGAAACCCATCACGAACAACTCTGTAACTGTGCATCTCACAGTGATTCCATTAAAATTAATCAATTTTTAAAAAAGGGATGGGATTTGCAGTCACTTCTAACCGGAGTGCAGCTCTTGGGAGTCCCAAGAAGAGCAAACTCGCCCCCTTCGACGAGAATGCGGGAAAGCAAAGGAATAAAAGCGGTGCAGGGGTGTGGGGTGAGGGAGGAGGAGCCGCCCCACCCTCCCACCCCAAGTGCCGCCGGCAGCGGTGCGGGCAGGCCCGCGGGGACCCGCGATCGCGGACAGAGGCAGGAGAATCCGGAGCGCCCTGGGCTCGGCCGGGCGGGCGGGCGGGCGACCGGGCGACCGGGAGGAGGGGCCGGGAGTCCCCGGGCCGCCCACCGGGGAGACGCGCCGCCCCCCGCGCCCCCTCAGTCGGCCGCCTGCGTGCGGCGCTCCACGTCGCCGGGGCCCGGGGCCAATGGGCAGGACGCGCCCGCCCCGTCCCGCCCTCCGCGGGGCCTATAAGCGCCGGGGCTGCCCGGCCGCCCCGCCGCGCCCCGCCGCGTACCCTGCGCTCCCCGCGCGCCCCGTCCCCGCGATCCCGCGCCCCCCGCGCCCGCCCGGGCCCCACGATGGGCAGCTGCGCCCCGGAGCCGCGCTGGCCGCGGGGTCGGGGCCGACGGCCGCCGTCGCTGCTGCTGCTGCTGCTGCTGGCGCTCGGCCTGCAGCCCCGGACGCCGTGCCGGGCGGACGACGCGGACAGGACCCCTGGCATCCCCTCGGGTGAGCCGCGACCCTCCCCGCACCCCGCGGCGCACGGCTTCCCGCGCGTCCCGACTCGGCCTGGGCGCGTGGGGGCGCCCGATCGCCACCCTGGACCTTGCACGCGCTCCCCCGGGCCAGTGACATCTTGGGGGTGGGGGCGCCTTTGCACGGTTGTCCCATCGGGTCCCGGGGGGCTTCCCGGGGGCGGGGGCGTGCGTTCCCGGGCCGACGGTCGCCTCCTCCCCGCGTGCCTGTCGCCTGGGGGCCCGCCGGAGCTGGCGGCGCGCCCCGGGCGCTTCCCCCGCGGGTGACCTGCGCGCGGGACCTCCTTGTACTTTCTGATGGACGCTGCCAACCTCCCTCCCCGCGCCCCCCCTGCAGAGCCGCCGCTGACATCCACCTGGGGCCAAGAACAGCGCTGGCAGCTCCCTGTTGTTTCGGGACGCCTGCCCGGCAGGCGCGGGGCCGCCTCTGGGGAGTGGGTGGGGGGATGGGGGGTCGGGAGGGTTGCAGGAGAAGCTGCAGCGGGCGCGCCGGGGACCCCCTCTTCCCTCCACCTACCCCCTAGGCCCAGCTCGCTTGCAGCCGCCGGAATCGCTGCTCTGAGCCTAGATAACGGCGTGTCCAGCCCGACTTGGCAAGGTCCGCGCGACCCGGCAGCGTCCCCCCCAACCTTTGCTGGTCTAAATAACTTTGTTGCCAGTTTCTCGCCTGGCATCATCGGGCTCCGCTGTTTTCCTGCACGCACCCACTGGCCGCGCTGCTCCCTGCACAGTTCTCACCTTGCGTTTGATTGACACGTCCCTCTCGGGGGTCCCGTGGACTTTTGCAGACCCGTAGCGCTTTCCTGCAAGGGAGGGAGTGGGACGGGTTGAAGGAGGGAGGGCGTCCAGGGCTGGAGTGTGGTGGGTTTCAGGCTTCAACTCCCAAATGGACAGGTGAGCCTCGCCGCATCCATGTCCCAAATTGTCTTGTCTTCGTGTGTGTGTTTCATTCAGAGTTTTAGCAAATTTTCCTGGACCCCAGCTAACTCTTTTTTTTTTTTCTCTCCTTGCCTGCCAAACAGTACCTGCTTTGTTAGTTTGAGAAACCTTAGCATGCAGATGGATTGCGGTCAGTTTTCTTTCTCTAACATACATGTGACGGCTTCGGAATTCATGTACCTTGTGTGTAGTTCAGAATTATTCTTTAATTTTTTTTTAATGTAACACCTGTAAAATAGAAGTAAATGCATTCATTGAACTCAGAATGTAGACATTATTTATTTCTTTTTTTATTGGCGGGGAATGACTTTCTTTCTTGAAACCCTAGGGAAATGTAACTGAGAAATGAAATAACCTTTCAGGCCTTTGCTACTTTTCACTGCCTAGGCCTTTTCAGGTCTTGACCAACACTGTAGCTTTTTATTTATTTATCTTTAGATAGAAAGCGCCTCTTTGTAGCTGCCTTTGAGATTTACAGCCGAAATAGCATCCTTTCTCTGTTTTAAAATTCCATGGAGGTGGATAGTAGAGTCTTAATGGTCGATAATAACTTTAGAGAAAGGGACTTTGAGGAAGAATATTTTCCTGGGGTGATGGCCACGTCAAACCCTCTGCTGAAATCCAGGACTGGCTGAGTGAGGTGGGTGGGTCTGAGGAATCCAATCACCTCTCAATTCGGGAAAATACTGTTTTGTGGTAACTGCCCAAGAGGCTTTGACTCTGAACTTCATAGGTAAAGTGATAAACTCACACATGGAGGGGTAGTTTCCACTTAGTACGGTGAGGGTTTTGGAGAATGTTCCATTATTTCTCTCAAATGTTCCAACTCAAAATTATTAAATTGGAAACTTTTTTTTTCTTTTTGGGTCACACCTGGCGATGCACAGGGGTTACTCCTGGATCATGCACTCAGGAATTATGTCTATCTGTGCTCGGGGGATAATATGGGATGCTGGGAATCGAACCCGGGTCGGCTGAGTGCAAGGCAAATGCCCTACCCACTGTGCTATCGCTCCAGACCCCTAAACTGGAAACTTTTTATCTGTGTAATTGTCCGGAGGGTTTAGGAATTCTAAATTGTGTCGCATCACTGGAGGTCTTTAGGGAGAATGTATATTGTCTCCTATATTTGCCATCATGTCCTAACTAACAGGGAAGAAGTAGATTAAAACTGTTTTTTTGTTTTGGGGGCGGGGGAAGCTAGAGGGACACTGGGGACATTGGCGGTGGGAAATGTACACTGGTGAAGGGACGGGTGTTGGAATGTTATATGATGAAATTCAGTCCTGAGCAACTTTGTAACTGTGTATCTCACTGTGATACAATTAGAAAATAAATAACAAAATAAAAAAAATAAAATTAAAAAAAAACCCCACCAGGGTTTCTTGGTGCTCTTGGCGTTTTGCCCGGATAATTCTTTGGAGTGGACACTGTCTCACTGTCCCGACTTTGTTTAATAGCCTCCTTGGCCTCTGCCCACTGGGTGCAGGCGCACCCTTTTCTGTGTGAAAATGAAAAAATGTCTCAAAATCGAAAGGCCACGAAAGGCCACGTGTCCCTGCAGGGCAAAATTACCCAGGGCTGACAAAGTGCTCCCTGAGACCCTTGTTTGTGTAGCTGGGTCACTGCACACTTAAGTACCAGTGAAGGGATATTAGCAGCTCTTTGCTTGAAGGCAAATATTTGCAGTGATTTTCCATTTTTTCCCACCGTCGTGGGGGCTCTGCTCTTTGAATCACATTAATCAACGTTTGCAAGACAGTTTTTCCTTGCACTGGTGCTGTGTTTGTTTGCCAGGGTTGAGAAAAGGCCTTCTGGTAATGGTGACTGAGTGCTCTCCTGATTCCTTTTGAGGTAAAATCTGAAACATGGGAACTGGAGCGATAGGATACCCTACAGTGGGTAGGATATTTGTCTTGCACGCGGCTGGCCCGGGTTCAATTCTCAGCATCCCATAGGGTCCCCTGAGCACTGCCAAGAGTAATTCCTGGGCCCGTGAGCCAGGAGGAACCCCTGTGTATCGCCGGGTGTGACCCAAAAAGCTCCCCCCCCAAAAAAAATCTAAAAAGTGATTCTCATTAAAAGCAACCATAATTAATTATCTTTTCTTCCAGAATTATTTAGTGGAATTTTACCTGTAGCTATAATTCTCATTATAGTTCTGCTTCCTATGCAGAACCTGTACTTTGGTCAGTGAATTATTTTACCTTCCCTTCACTTCCCTCCTGCACTCCCTCCCCTTCACTCCCCTTCCCTTCCCTCCTTGCCTTCTCTCCTTCCATCCATTCAGTGGGGGCCCACAAAAATGCAAGCCAACAGTATTCATGGCTTGCTCCTGGCTTTGTGCTCAGGGATCACTCCTGGCGGGGCTTGGAGGACCATATGGGGTGCAGGGGATCGAACCTTTGTACTGTCTCCCCAGCCTCACCCCCTGCTCTTTTCTGCCTCTCTGGTGAGCGAAGTTTTTTCCTTTCAAGCATTTGCTCCCAGTTCATTCACTAGGAGTAGATCCGTCTTCTCTGCGTACGCGTGTGTATTTTCTTAGGTACTTTGACTATTCCATGGTCTAAACTGGGCAGAAACAAAGTTTTGGGTAAAAAAAACAAAACAAAACACGGGAGGAAATGGTTTCAGCTGTTTTCGTCAAGACTAGTATTTCTTGCCCATGTTCATTTATAAACTCTTTAATTTACCCTGGCACGGTGGCTGGAGAATGACAGGTTCGTCCCCATCAGCCGCGGCAAACCGGCAATTTACCGGGTGGAGAGGAAGAGACGAGGTCCCAGAGAAACCTCTGGAAGGGGGGAGGTGGGAGAGACAGGCCTGTCGGAGCCCTGAGCGCGGCTGCACAGAGCAGCTCTCAGCCGCTCTTCACCCCGGAACCAGCTCCGCTTTGTCTGTCACCATCCCGAAGTGCTTGCGGGCCGGAGCCATCGCAGTGGACGAGGCGAGTCGCTCACCGGGCCCCGTCCCGGGCATCAGCTGACTCCCAGCTGTGCTAGGGGTGGGGACCAAAGAAGCAGAAGCACAGACGGGGCCAGAGTGGCAGTCTGGGGGTGTGGGGGCGTGCCCGGCTCGTGGCCGACTCTGGCCGACTCTCAGAATCCTCTGGCCCCGGGAGCACTGCAGGCCGGGAGAAGGGAACACGTGGCACTGCAGGAACCTTTGTTATTTTTTTTGTTGTTTTGCGTTTTGGGTCACACACACCCGGTGATGTGCAGGGGTTCCTCCTGGTTCATGCACTCAGGAATTACCCCTGGCGGTGCTTGTCCGGGGGACCCTATGGGATGCTGGGAATCGAACTCGGGTCAGCCGCGTGCAAGGCAAACGCCCGACCCCCTGTGCTGTCGCTCCAGTCCGAGCCTTTGTTCTATGGGCAGAGAGTCACCAGGCGCGGCCACTGGGTCCCTGGCCGGTGAGCACTGGGATGCATCACTTTCTTTTTCCGTATACCAGCGTGGAAATGAACCGTTTTTGCTAGTGCAGGTGTGAAGGGCGCACTGCAACTGTGGGGTTCAGTGCGTCCCCGGGGAGCACCCTAGGAGCGGCTGGTTAGACTCCGCATCGGGAGACCCAGCACCCCTAGGTGGGTACGTGGTCAGCCCTCGCCTCCAACGGTTTCTGCCCGTGTTTGGAATTTGGCTCCTGGTATCAGCCTCGCCCCCAGGAAAGGAAATTCTTCTTTGCTGCCTTGTGCCCGGTGCGGTGCAGTTTCTGACTTGCTAAAACGTGTGGTTTTTACCCTCCATCCCTGCTGGGTGCAGCGACTGTTTACGAATTCTTGGACGAAAAGGGCCAGGCTTGACTTCCTTGGTTTGGCTTTGCGGGGGGCTGTGCCACAGTCCCGTTATTCTGGTCGCTCAGCTTCTGCGGGTTGCCTTTCTGGCACACTTGAGAGTGGTGGGAAAACGCCCCCAGCCCGGGAGGGAGGTGGCGAACTGCTCCTTTCACAGGGGTTGCACCAAATTCTCTGAGCCGCCTTTGTCTGCCCGGGACCCCGAGGTCTTACCCAGGGAACCTCAGGCGGGGCCTTGGCCCCGGCTGCGTCTGGGAATTCACCACGGTGTTTAGTTTCCGTTCAGTGCTCTGGACTCAGGATAAAGTCGGACCTTCAGAAATCTTTTCGGGGGCGTGGATACCGTGCTGCCTTTTTCTCTGCGGTGGGACTAGAGATGGCATTGCGTGAATGTGTGGCCCTCAGAGGTCACAGAGCCACCTCAGAGCACCAGAGTGGCCTGTCCCCATTCTGCGGGCCCTCGGCCTGGCCTTTCCCGGTGGTTTTGTTCTTTCCTCGGGACTTGGGGAGGGAAGCACACAGAGGCACGACCTCAGTGACCTCCAGAAGTCCCAGTCAGGCGTGGCTCCGGGAAGAGAGAGCAATCCTGTGCGGGCTTTGGAAGCAGAAGCAAGCAGTAGGCACTGCCCAAGGGGACCCGGAGCTGCCAGCCCAGGGCAGCTGACACACAGGCCAGGCCAGCAGCAGTTTTGCCTGACCTGTGAGCTAACAGTGGCTTGCGCTTTTAATTTATTTATTTTTTGCCTTTATTAAATGCTTGAAAAGTCTGACAGGACAAAGAACGCATGGCGAGTGCCGGTGAAAGTGATGTGCAGTGCCGTGCTTGGGTTATGCGCAGTTTTGTTTGGGGGTCACGCACGGGATGGCAGTGCTGGGGGACCGTGTGGTATGCCAGGGATGGAATTGGAGTCCCAGCGGGCAGGGCGGGTCCCCTAGCCCCTGCACTGTCTCCCGGGGCCCTGCCCACACATGCTAGTGGCTCTGAGCCCCGCTTACCCTGCACATGGCAGCGGAGTCGCTGTGGTGCCCCCAGGCTGGATGGAGCTGTCGTCACGGAGACCAGAGGATGGAAGGTGGGGTGTGCCTCCCTCACCTGCTGGGGTCCTGCAGACCCAGCTGAGTGGCACCTCAGGAGAGGAGGTTCCTGCAGAAGCAGCTGCTGGTTCAGGGTTTCTGGAAGGGCCGTTTTTCACTTTAGATTTTGCCAGTTAATTTCTAAGACGTTTTGAACCTGTAGAGCTTCTCTGCCTTTAAAAAAAATTTTTTTTAGGGGGTGGGGGGCAACACCCAGTGGTGCCTCCTAACTCTGCACTCAGAGATTACTCCTAGCAGTGCTCAGGGATCCATATGGGGAGCCGGGGATTGAACCCGGGTCAGCCGTGTACAAGGCAAACGCCCTCCCCGCTGTGCTATAGTTCCAGCTTGTTGCATCTTTTTAAAACACAGTGCTTGATGCTGAATGAATGTGAACGAACTGTGTGTGAAAAGTGTCCTCATGAGGGGCTGGAGCGATAGCAGAGTGGGTAGGGCGTTTGCCTTGCATGCGCTTCGACCTGGGTTCGATTCCCAGCATCCCATATGGTCCCCCGGGCACCGCCAGGAGTCATTCCTGAGTGCAGAGCCAGAAGTGACCCCAGTGCATCGCCAGGTGTGACCCAAAAAGCAAAAAGAAAAGAAAAGAAAAGTGTCCTCATGATGAGAAACAGAGGGAACGCTGGGATGGGCCGTTGGATAGGAGGACGCCTATTTCTCCCCGGGACTCCTGTGTGTTCTAGAAGTTTGGCCTGGTGTCTGTGTGGGGAGTCAGCGACTCAGCCTCTGGGAGGAAACGGTGGCCGCGCATTCATCAGTGAGTCTTGCTTTAAAGTCTTTTGCTGTCTGTATGCATTAAGCTCAGCTGAGAAATTGGAGACATTTCCTCGACCATTTCTCCACTTGGTATTTACTGTTCACATATTTACTTCACTGAATTGCTATGACGAAACTCCCAGAGTTACTGAGATTTTACTTAGCCACGAGATACTTGAGTCTTCACTTATCCACAATGTCCAGTGATGGGTTGTGGTTCTGCTTATTAATTTAAGATTTAGGCTTAGTAACCTGTGTTCTGTATCAATGCTGCACACGTACAGTAGGAAATTGGTCACCACCCAGTTCACCAGAGTCTTGTAAGGACCTGGGCACGGAGCTGGGTGTGAGACCCTGAGTTTGATCCCATCCATCTTCAATAAATGCGTGTTTTTAAGTTGACCTAATTCACTTAAAAAAAAAAAAACGAAGTCGCCTTCTGTTTAAGGCAGAGCCTGGCAAGCTATCAATGGCATATTCTATATGCCAAAGACAGTAACAACAAGTCTTACAATGGAGATGTTACTGGTGCCCGCTTGAGCAAATTGATGAACAACGGGATGACAGTGCTATGACAGTGCTACCCTTATGTTTATAGTATATAAATATAGCATTTTCAAATGAGCATTAATTTAAGTTTCCTATTCAGAATAATTTAAAAAAATAGTCAAAGACAGGGAGGTTTATTATTTTTACATTCAGAGGGAAATTTTTCATTGATATTTTCTCTTATGTTGTTAAGGGGCAAAATTGGCTTCTGTAATTGATCTTAGATTAATTTTATAATAGAAATATTTATCAGAACAATTAATTTATGTTTATGCATTTACAGATGTAGTTACTGGATTAAATTTGAAGTATTTTCCAGCCCTTGTATTAGTAGCATATAGAAATAAAATTTTAAAATATTTCTATTGGAAATGGATCTGTCTTCCCTCTTCTTACATTTTTTTTTCTTAAATGAGAAGTTTTTTTAAAAGTGGTAAAATATTTCATTTGTTAGTGTTTCCTACTTCTCTTTGGCTAAATCTGGTTCAGAGTTTAGTTTGGCTCAGCTTAGAATATATTTTGCCTGACTTGGGAGAAAACTTGAAACAAATGCAATTACATTGATTTTGGTCTGCCTCTTGGAGCAGCCAATACTGAAATTGTTTCTTTTTTCTCTGCTTTTCCAGAAAAGTGCTGGTTTGTGGACATGGTAGTGGTTACATTTGCTGGTAAATGAGGCTGAGTGACTTTCCTTGAGCTGAGAGCCTCCAATGTGTGGTGTGTGTGTGTGTGTGTGTGTGTGTGTGTGTGTGTGTGTGTGTGTGTGTGTGTGTGTGTGTGTGTGTGTGTGTGTGTGTGTGCTGAGAACCTGGTGCTACCCAAAGCCACTCCCCCATTTCTTGAGGGTCTTCAGCTGTTAATCTCAGTGTCATTCAACAACCACTCAAAGAAGTTCTGCAGAATTTTGTATACTCAATAAGAGTTTAGGGGAATGTACAGCTAAAATGAGGGGTACAGTGGGCAGAAAAGGTGCTGCTAAGCCAAGTGGTTGTCTTTCTGAAATGCAGTGGAGTTCACATGAAATGTCATTTGCTATGTTGATTGTTAGATGAATTTTGTTACCATTTGTTTGGCTTTGTATTTGGGCCCGTCCTGATGGTACTCAGGGCTTAGACCTGGCTCTGTGCTCAGGAATCATGCCTAGCAGTGCTCAAGGGATCATATGGGGAACCAGGGATCGAACTTGGGTTGGCAGCATGCAAGGCAAGGGCCCTACCCACTGTGCTATCACTCCGGCCCCTGTTATGGCTTTCTATGTGGCTTTTTAGTTTGTTTGTTTTTATGTTGGATGCGATAGTCTGGTGTTGATGATACCTTAAGAATCTGTTTAATGTAGGGGTAGATTATCAAGTGTTTAAAGGGAATTTTCCCCCTTTATTTTCTAGTTACTGCTAATTTATTTAATTCATTTTTTTCTCTTACTTTTATTTAATTTCCAAGTGCTTCAGTTTTCCCCCTGTTTCTGTTTGTGATCAATTCCCAAATTTCCAGGCATCACGGTGTGAGAGGCTGGTTATTGATGTGGTTTCTAGCTGCTGATTCCTTGAAGAATTTCTTCCAAAGACAAATAGGGAATTCCCCCCTCCCTTAAATGCTGCAAGCTAGCTGTGGCCATTCTGTGGGCATTGTGCCTGGAAGGAACTCCAGGTACAAGTACCGCCCAGCAGTGCTCAGGGATCACTCCAGGTGGCCTGAGGAACCCACAGGGTGTTGGATGCCCTAATGCTGCGCTGTCTCCATGCCTCCCCCTTTACAACACACACTGTCACTGTCATCCCAATGCTCATCGATTTGTTCGAGCGGGCACCAGTAACGTCTCTTATTGAGAGACTTATTGTTACTGTTTTTGGCATATCCAATACGCACGGGTAGCTTGCTAGGCTCTGCCAGGCGAGCGCGATACTCTCCATAGCTTGCCGGGCTCTCCGAGAGGGGTGGAGGAATCAAACTCGGGTCGGCTGCGTGAAAGGTGAATGCCCAACCACTGTGCTATCGCTCCAGCCCTTACAACACACAAAGCTTTATTTTTTTCTTTTTTGCTTTTTGGGTGATCACACCCAGGGTTGCACAGGGGTCACTCCTGACTCTGCACTCAGAAATTATTGCTGGCAGTGCTCGGGGAACCATATGGGATTCTGGGAATCGAACCCGGGTCGGCTGCATGCAAGGCAAACGCCCTCCCTGCTGTACTATCACTCCAGCCCCACAACATTTAAAAAAATTTTTTAAAATTAATTTTTTTTTTTTATAAGTGAATCACTGTGGGGTCCAGCTACAAACTTATGACCTTTCTTTCGTGCTTGCATTGCAGTCTTACAGTGGGCACTGGTGGCGGGATGGGTAAACACCCACGAAGCTTTTTTATTGCTTTCAATTTCCCTCATTTCTGATCTCCTCAGCCTCAGAGGTTGCCCGGGCCGAGGGCCTGGCCGTGGGGCGGTCTGTTCACACAGGCCTGGGCAGGGAGCCGCGCTCCGCGCTTCACGTGTGTCCTCCAAGCCGTGGCAGCCTTGCCTGCAGCCTCCGCTCACCCGGCCTGTCTGTCAGCATCTCCAGAGGAGAGCAGGAAACCAGCCAATAGGGGGGTCGAATATCTTCCTGAAAGCTGCACCAGCTGTCAAGAAAATGACGAGCTGACAGTCTGTGGGCCGGCTGGGGGCACTCAGGGAAGCTTCCAGAACTGGCAGGTCTCTGCGGAGATTGTCCCATTTTCTGTGTGTGTGTGTGTGTTTGTGTGTGTATGTGTGTATGTGTGTGTGTATTTCTGAATTTGTCTGTCTGTGTCTATGTCTGTTTGTGTGTGGTGTGTGTGTCTGAATGTGTCTGTGTATGTGTCTTTGTGTGTCTGTGTCTGTGTTTGTGTTTCTGAATGTGTCTGTGTCTGTGTGAATGTGTCTATATGTGTCTGTGTGTATGTGTCTGTGTGTCTGAATGTGTCTGTGTATGTGTCTGTGTGTGTGTGTCTGTGTCTCTGTATGTATGTGTCTCTGTGTCTGAATGTGTCTCTGTATGTGGTGTGTATCTGATGTGGTGTGTATCTGAATGTGTCTGTGTATGTGTCTGTGTGTTTGAATGTGTCTGTGTATGTGTCTGTGTCTGTGTGTGTTTGTGTATCTGAATGTGTCTGTGTATGTGTCTGTGTGTATGTTTCTGTGTCTGTGTGTGTGTCAGTGTGTATGTCTGTGTGTGTCTGTGTGTCTGTGTGTTCCTATCTTTTGTGCACCCCCCACTTCTATGGTGCTCTCCCTGGGGGGTCCTTCCTGGCCCCAGCTGGCCCCCAGTGGCCAGCAGACCACTGTGTCTCGCCACACCCTCAAATCCGTGCCAGAGCAGGGCAGTTCAGTGTCCCTGCTCAGCTCTGTCGGGACGGGCCGGGAGGGCGACGCTGATGGATTTTTCCACCCAGGGCCTTTCCTAGGTAACGCGGGCAAAACAAAATAAAGGCTGCCGAGAGAGGCCGGCAGCTGTGGGCCGGGCCCTGCAGATCTGCTCTCCGCTTCAGTCTGGGGGCCCCGGCCCATCTCGGGGTCCCTTGTTCTGCCCTTTTCGGTCCTTTCTGGGTCAGTGAGCTCAGTTCTCTCCTCTCCGGGGTCGAGAAGTGTGACTCCTCCTGGTTCTGGCCCGGGAAATTCCCCGTGGTCGGAGAGGGCCGATAGCTCCCTGAGTCCCCTTGGACTTGAGCAAGCCCCTACGTGCCTGTCCTATCATCCTGCCCCCCCCCCCAACACTTTTCACTGGGTTTGGGGATGGGGGGGCGCACACCCATCTGTGCTCAGGCCTTACTCATGGCTCTGTGCTCCCGGGGGCTCTCCTGGCGGCTGTTTGCGTGGGAACACCTGAGGTGCTGGGGATTGAACCGGGTGGGCTGGCTGTGTGCAGGGCCGGTGTCCTGCCGCTCCACTCTTGCTCCGGCACCCAGAACACTGTCTTGCGGCAGGAACAGCACTGCACCTTCTCAGAGCCCAGTGGGTACCATGACGGATTCAGTTTGTAAAACCTGAGATGTGACAATACATGTTTTAAGGTTGAGCTCAACGGTCTCTGGTGCCGTCTGAGATCATTAGTGGCCATGAGCCAGAGACTCACAGATAAACCTCGGAAGAGAGCAACAGGCTGCAGAGATGCTGCAGACCCCAAGGTCAGCATTCAGTTAAAAGTTTAGCTCCAGCTGTATCACCTAATTTAAAATTGTGGAATTCCCACAGAGACAGCTCATACTCCACCCCACTGATGCACCGGGAGTAGCAGGCGTCGGGCAGGGTGGAAGGTGGAAGGAGACCACCTCAATTAAAAGAATATTAGCACACAAGACTCAGCCTCTAACAACACGTCAGTGATCTCTTACACTAGGGCTTAATGGCTCCAGGCTGAGATACAACAATCTTCACACTTTCTCCTAAGGAAACTTTTTAAAATCACTTTCTAGCAGATTACTCATAACAAGCAATACAAAGTAAATTATTTCGGGCCTGCTGTTGGGGCTGACCTGGGTAGTGGTTGGAGAATTGGGAACAATGGTGGTGGCTCAGGTGTGATGGCGGTGGGACTGGCGTTGGGATATTGAGTGCAGTAAGTTACTGTGAACAACCTGGAAAAGAATGAGGTTAACGTGTGTCAGTGAATGACTGTGCAGAGGAAAAATAGAAAACTGAAATAGAACAAGAAGCCCCAGCTCTGCCCCAACACATCACACAGACACAGACACAGACATAGACACACAGATGCAGACACATACACAAACACATACAGACACACTGACACACAGATGCACACAGACACACACAGACACATACACAGACACACTCAGACACAAACACGTACAGACACGCAGACACACACAGACACATGCAGACACACAGACAGAGACACACACAGAGACACACACACATAGACACACACAGACACACATAGATATACACACAAAGACCAACACAGACACATACACTGACACATACAGACACACAGACACACACAGACACACACAGACACATTCAGACACAAACACATACAGACACACAGACATACATAGAGACACACAGACACAGGCATATACAGACACACAGACACACAGAGACACATACACATACAGAGACACACACAGACACACATGGATACACACACAGAGACCGACACACAGAAACACATACACAGACACATACAGACACAAACAGGGACACACAGACAGGCACAGACACACACAGATATACACAGATACACACAGACACACACAAACATACATAGACACACAGACATACACACAGACACATACAGATACACAAACACAGATACACACAGACACACACAGACATACATAGACACACACAGACATACACACAGACACATAGAGACACACAAACACAGATACACACACACACAGGCTCAGTTCCTGCTCCACGTAGAGGTTCTGGAGAGGCAGCGGCCCCGCGCGCGCACACACACACACACACACACACACACACACACACACACACACACAGCCGAACGAGCCGGGCTGTGCCTGGGGCGGCAGCCAGGCCCTGGTGCGGAGCGGAGACATCTGGGCATCGGGCAAGTGCAATCTAGAAGGATCTGAGGTCTGGGCTTCCCGTCACCGCTCTCGGGGGCCTCCTTTGTAATGTGGGACCCAGGCCTCTCGTCTGATGTCCCTGAGTCTCCGTGTCGGGCCGTGTGGCCGGACGCGCTGGACCCGGACCAGTAGCTGCAGGAAGCTGGTGCCTGCGGGGCCGGGCAGAGACGGGAGTGGCCTGGAAACCTGAGCTTCCCTCACTCCGTCTGGAGCCGCTGCTGTCTACACGGGCCGGCAGCCCTTGTTTCCCTAATTCACTTTTGCATTGGAGTTAAGAAAACAAGGCTGGAATGAGATTTGCACATAAAACAGCCTGGAGCGGGGGGGAGGAGCAAAGGCCCTTTCCTGCCGTTTGCGGGGGAGTGTGTCCTTCAGTGCCCTCACGGAACACGCGGGGTTCAGTTGCTCAGGCTTTACATTTTTTGTTGTTGTTGTTTTTGGGCCTTGCCCAGAGATGCTCAAGGCTAACTCCTGGCTCTGTGCTCAGGAGTCACTCCTGGTGATGTTCCGGGGACCGTGTGGGATGCGGCTACGTGCCAGGCAAGTGCCCTCCCCGCCGTCCTGAGCTCCAGCCCCAGTGCCCGCCGTTGTACAGCACAGCTTTCCATGCCGTGACTGAAGTACTCTTTGGACCACACTGGTGGGCAGAGACGCACTGGCAGTGCTTCCGGAGCTATGGCGGTGTGCTTCGGAGGGAGCGGGTGTTGGGTCCGAGCTCGCTGTGGCCCGGGATGACTCCTGGCAGGGCTTGGGGCGCCATCAGCCGTGCCAGGGATCTACCCGGGGTGGCTCTGTGCCAGAGCAGGGCATGGAGTGGAACTTTGCCGAGTGTTTGCTCGCTCTAGAGAAGCGCATGTTCTCTCTTGAGCCCGTTTTCCTCTTTCTCTCCTGCCACACTCGTCTAAGGAAATCTCTCTCGATAAAAATACTGCTTGTTCTCACACACACACACACACACACACACACACACACACGGAATTAAATGGGAAAAAAAATTGTAGGCCTGGGGCCAGAGAGACAGCCTGATGGTCAGGAGCCTGTGCTCTGCATTGGGAAGGGCTGTCGTAGCTCTCCAGCACTGCATGGTCCTCCGAGCACTGTTGTTCGAGTCCTAATACCATGGCCCCCTCCAAACGGAGGCCTCCCTCCTCTAGCGTCTTCTTGATGTAGCCATCAAATCATCAGATTCTTCCAACATCTTCAACATAGAATTGCATAGAGTGTCCTAGAAACATTGTATGGAAAAAATTAATTTATGGCAGCAGTATTCCTGCCTTTGAGTGGCTCTGTCTCTGTGTGTGTGTGTGTGTGTGTGTGTGTGTGTGTGTGTTTCCAGCCTTGGCCATCACTGTGAGGTCTTATGAATGGAGTGGGCAGCTGGAATGCCGTGTCAGCATTTGGCCTTCCCCTGCCTCTGCTCAGCGCTCTCTCCTGGCCTGCTCAGGGACTGACCATGTGGAAGGGGACTCCATGCCCCCGTGTCTGACGCCTCTTGGTCTCTTCCATTCGTAATTTTCTGTTTATTCTGTCTTATAACTTGGAGGCACACACCTAGCTCAGTTTTTAAATTTTTTTTTTTATTTTATAAAGTAGTTCACACTATTTGATGGCGTTTAATATTTGGACACCAGTCCCAGCACCGTGACACCTTCCCGCCACCATATTTCGGATGTTTCCACCCTGAACCCCAACCCCTGCCCTAAAGCAGAACTGAAATAATATATTTTGTGTTGTTTGTTATGGAAAACTGCTGAAAATGCTACTAAAAAAGGATCCTTAGAGGGAAAAGTGTGAAGATTGTTGTATTTCTCCCAGGGGCCATTAAGCCCTTCCATAAGACATCACTAACATGTCGTTAAAGGTTGGGCCTCGTGTACTTTTATATATACATATGTACATATATGCACACACACACACACATATATATATTATATATATATATGTAAAAATATTTCCCTCTAAGATTGGTTACCTCCTGCTTTGAGCCCATCAAATGGGGCGCTGTGCTCTTGGAGAATGGGTGGTGTGGGGTAGGAGGGGTCCAGGAATAGGTTTACTTGTGGGTGAGGCTCGGCCCGAGCGTGTGGGAGCGGCCGTGCGCGTGGCAGCAGTTGAGTTCTGGAGCTTTCGGCTCCGGGGCCGGGCCCCTTGGGGTCGTGAGGGCTCTCACCCCAGCTCAGTTTTCAAAGTTTAGCTGTCCGGGGGCTAGAGCCATAATATGGTGGGTAGAGCTAGAGCGATCACCTTGCTTGTGGCTGACCAGGGTTCGATCCCCAGCACCCCAGGGTTCGGTCCCCTGCATACTGCCAAGAGGAATTCTTGAGTGAAGCCAGGAGTGACCCCTGATCATTGCCAGCTGTGGCCCAACAACTAAAAAAAAAAAAATAAATAAAAGGATCCGTCTTTGGAGTCTCAATTAGATTTCTGTGGTCTGAGAGTCTGTCTGTCTTCCAGTGCTGCACTGTCCTGATTTCTGTAGCATTAAGATACAATTTAAAATTGGGGAAAGATGGGGCTGGAGCGATAGCACAGCGGGCAGGACATTTGCCTTGCATGTGGCTGACCCGGGTTCGATTCCCAGCATCCCATAAGGTCCCCTGAGCACCACCAGGGGTAATTCCTGAGTGCAGAGCCAGGAGTGACCCTTGTGCCAGGTGTGACCCAAAAAGCAAAAAAATAAATAAATAATTGGGGAAAGAAAAGCCTCCCACCATCGTTCATTCCTGTGAGTATTTGGACTCTTCATTTTATTGCTCCATATAAATTTTAACAGCCCTTGGCCTGTCTTATAACATGTCTTGAGTATTTTTGTAGGAACTGCCGGCCCTGGCGAGTGCGTCGGGAAGGTGCCCTTCTGATGTGGTGATTGCCTGGCTCTGAGAGCAGGGCACGCTCTAAGTCACTGTCCACTGTCAGAATCTGACTGAGCCTAGGGCCCTTCCCTGGGCCACTGGGGAAACTGATCCCGATCACACTTTGTCACAGACTTATTTCCTCAGGAGCGGAGACTTGCTTGAGACACGCATGCCCTCTCTCCAGGCACTGCTTCTCCAGCCAGAGCACTGAGGCTGGGGTCTCCGGGGGTCTCCCTGCGTGCTGGACTCTGTGCTCTGTGCTCAGGAATCACTTTCCCCTTCGTGACTGCCTGAGGGACCATCTGTGTCACCTACTTGGATACTTGTTGTTATTCCGATCTCCTTTCATGTTTGTTTTTGCTCTTTGGGTCACAGCTGGTGATGCCCAGGGCTCACTCCTGACTCTGCCCTCAGGAATTACTCCTGGCCGTGCTCGGGGGACCAGGTGCGATGCTGGGGATCAGGATCAAACCTGGGTTTGCCCTCCCCTGCTGTGCTGTCACCCCCGTCAGTCTGACTTCATGCTCTGCCGGGTTTTAACCCCTGGGAGAGCAGACACTGCCGTCTCTGTGGGGATTCCGAGTCGGGGTGGTCACGCTTCACCACCTAAGACTGCGGTGGGAGAGGAGTACGGGAGCATGATGCATGCCTGGCATGCAGGTGACCTTGGATCGGTCCCCAACACCTTGCTGTCCCCTGAGGGTGACAGTGTCGGAGGGCCCTGGGTATTGAGGGTGACACTGTAGGGTGACAGTCCTGGAGGGCCCTGGGTATTGCCAACCCCCAGGCCCTGGCACCGAGCCAAGAAGTAGTTCCCCAGCCCCCCAGATGCAAGTCTTTATAGATTTCCCTGCCCGCCATCCTTCAGAGGTGTCCTTGGGGAGCCCCGACTCTGCAGGGAACGGGGGTCCCGATTCTAACAGGGCTGAGTGCAGGAAAGAGAATCCACTTCTGGGAGGCAACCAGGAGGGGCCGCAGACGGGAACCAGGCTCCAACTCGACATATATGAGAGTGTGACCCCGAGGGTCATTCAGGGACCAGGATGCATCTCCATGGCTGTCACGGAACGGGGGTGGGGGGGCTCGATGCCAGCCGGCCGACCCTCACCCCTCACCTGCATCTTAGCCTCCACCGTGGCCAGCTTCCCGGCTTCTCCCCATCTCTTCCCTCGCTCCCTCCTTTTTCTCTCCTCCTTCCCTCCCACGGGGCAGCCTGAGAGAGACCCCCCCCATAGCTTCTGGACCTTGGACACTGAGAGCAAAGGCCAGCAGTAGTGGGGAGAAAATCTCTCTCCTCCCAGATCTCTCGGCAACGCGTGATCTTCTTTCGGAAGCTGAGCTCCAAGGGAGTTGGGGGAAACATCTTGCTTTATTTATTTATTTTTATTATATTTTTGCTTTTTGGGTCACCCCTGGCGATGCTCAGGGCTGACTCCTGGCTTTGCACTCAGGAATTACTCCTGGCAGTGCTCGAGGGACCATATGGGATGTGGGGGATCGAACCTAGGTCGGCCGCATGCAAGGCAAATGCCCTACCCACTGTGCTTCCTCTTCAGGCCCCACGTCTTGCTTTAATGGACTTTTAGGCCCACAACTTTATTCCAGTAGCTTCTCTTCTTGTGGCTGAATTGATCATCCCATAACTCAGGGTTTTATATGGCTGTAGGTCAGCTGGGTTGCAAGTAGGGGCTGAGATGCAGTGAAACGCACCTTCTGTTCACTACAGAGCACTGTCCTGGGGGCCTGCGGGCTCTGCACGGCTGCCTCAGGAGCAGCTGACGGGAATCTTGGGGACAGTGAAGCAAGAGAAAGAACCAGGGGCAGCTCGCGAAGAGGACTTCACCCTTCTCTATCCTCCCGTTTCCTTCCGGGCCTGGGCTCTGGGCCGCATCTGCCTGTGCTCAGGGCTCCATACGGGATGCCAGGCTGTTGAACCCAGACCTGAGGTCCGAGGTTCGAGGCCAGGGCCTTCTCCCCTGTGCTATATGTGTCCCCGTCCCTTTGCTAAGATCGTGGGTGGGAACTTGCTGGGCGGTGAGATGCAATTTGTCTGTAATTATTGATTTTTTTTATTTTGCTTTTGCTTTTGGCCACACAGGGCGATGCTCCAGGCTTCTTCCTGGCCCAGTGCTCAGGGATCAGTCGCAGCTGGGCTCTGGGGACCCTACACAGTGCTGGGGATCAGCCCCGGGTCTGCTGTGTGCAGGGCTAGTGCCTTAATGCCTGGTCTCGTGAGGGCCTGCCCTTTCAGCCCCTCATTCCTTCTCCAACTTTCCGGGGCTCTTTTCTTCGACGGCTCCTTAATCCTCTCCGTGATTAGGCAGTTGGCAGAGCCAGTTTGCTGAGTAGCTTTCTCTGGAAACAACCGGGGTTACGCAAACCTTCTGGGATTTGCAAAGCCCGAGATAACGGAGCTGACTGCCTCATGTGGGTGGGGTGGAGGGCTTTCGTTTGCTTCTTAGGTGCCCACTGTCTGCAAGTACAGAAAAAAAAACAAAACAACCCATAAGTACAAAAGACCAGTTTGTGGACCGTCATCACCATAGTTCTTATTGCCATGTTACGTTCTGTGATAATTATTTGAAAGTTTGACTGTCTCATAACCTACCCACTCCCTTTTTTTTAAAGTTCGGTAGTTTCTCTGATCACAGCAAAAACTTCAGAAACTTTTGGCTGAGACATCCACTGAGTAAATTTAAGGAGTGTCTTTCACTGAAACTAGAATAATGATCTTTCTCAAAACTATTTTGGACTTGCCACATGCAAATATTTCATTTTACTTCTCCAAACTTTAGACTATGCTTTCCCTCCAAATATACAGGGCATTTCCTTGTTTGTAAGGTATATTGTTTGCGATTCATGAGGGGAGGTGCAGAGGTGTGTGTAAGCAGATTTCCTGCAGCTTTAAAATGAACATCACTAGGTTGCGAACTAGCATCAACTAAGAATGCCAGGACTATTTTGATCGAATGAAAATTCACACTTAACTGTTTGACTCATAAATTCTTACCCAAGTTTAATATGCAGCTTTGGAGATTTAGTCTTTCTTTTTGTGTGGTTCTGTTTCAAAAGGTGCATTTGAAACCCTCTGCTCTAGCTTCTGATGTAAAGTAAGTGTTTGGTATAAAGTGGGTCTGGATTCATTCTGATAATATGAGCCCATTGCAGTAATATGCACCTGGTTTGCCATCTGTGTGGTTCTTCCTAATAATGCTTTTTTTTAAAAAAATTCCTAAATCATTCTGAAACTCTAGTAAGAAAGGGCAGATGCTCTGTAAGAAAAGTTGAAGAGCTAGTCAGGATCCATGAGAACTAAGGTAGGAGATAGCTCATGAAGGCGGCATAACTTTTGAGAAGGGTATTGTGTGGGGCACATGCCTTGCATGTGAGGGGTCCTGGCTTTGAACCCTGGCACCAGATGGTCCTCATGAGCCAAGCTTCAATGGGACTGGCACTTTCCTAAGAGAACCCCCACTTGTAGTTTTATTGCAGTGTGTGAGGCCAGCACCCTACCCGTTGTCCTGTTACTCCGGCTTAGAGATCAGGTTCTTCACCTTATCCTTGCAAGGTGGCTGCTGCTTTTGTGCCACAGACCCTTTGCACAGTCCCCGTGACTCTATTTATTACCTCTTAGAAGCAAAGCGTTGATGGGGCCAGAGAGATAGAGTACAGCGGGTGGAACATTTGTTTTGCACACCTGGGTTCGATTCCCCTGAGCCCGCCAGGAGTGATCCCTGAGTGCCGAGTCCAGAGAAAGCCTTGAGCACCGCTGGGTGTGGCTCAAAAGAAATAAAACCCAAATCAGGAACAAGAAACCCCCAAAGCATCTGAGAAGTTGGACTCAGATCTTTCACTGTAGGTGAACTAATTGCTTTCTCGAAGCTTGGGTGGATCGTGTTCCCCACCAAGAGCGATTCAGGCAATCAGTACTTTGGGAATCTCTGCAGCCTAAGGATTGTACTTTGTTTTCTTTGAAATGGGCTAGAGCGATAGCCCAGTGGGTAGGGCGTTTGCCTTGCACATGGCCGACCCGGGTTTGATTCCTCTGTCCCTCTCGGAGAGCTCAGCAAGCTACCGAGAGTATCTCACCTGCACGGCAGAGCCTGGCAAGCTACCCGTGGTGTGTTCGATATGCCAAAAACAGTAACAACAAGTCTTACAATGGAGACATTACTGGTGCCCACTCGCTCGAGCAAATTGATGAGCAACGGGATGACAGTGACAGTGACAGTTTCTTTGGAATGGTCCTGTGGGAGGCAGGGTTACAGTAGCGCTCCCCTTTCTGGTTTGGATGTACAGTTCCTGCCCTCTGTCACCTCCGCGCTGGAATATTCTTCAACCAACAGAAAGATGGAAATTTGGGCAACTGTTTTGGGAGGACGGGGCTAAGCAGAGTAAGCCAGGGCAGGAGGGCAAGCCCAGGCCGAGACGCCCACCCCCCGCCTGCTCTTTCAAAGAATAACCCTCAAATGTGGGTGCATGTATGGAGGGGGATATTGTTTGATTTTCTTCTTTTTATATTGTATGGCCATCTTTGGCTCTGCTCAGGGTGTATACCTGGCTTTGTATCACTCCTGGCGTTGCTTGGGGGACCCTAGGGGGCCCCGGGGATTGAACCCCGGGCCGACCGCATGCAAGGCCAGGTCCCTCCTGCTCTGCCCACTGTACTGTCACTCCAACCCCTTCTGTTTTTCCCTTAAATCGATCATTTCCTCCTCCGGGAATTTCCTGCTTTCAGTTGACAGTGTCTTGTGTCCCTCTCAGTGCCGGGAACGCAGGGTGGGGGCACGGGATGCAGGAGGGGGCGGTCTGTGTGTCCTCAGGAGAGAAGCCCCCGGGGCTGGGGGGGGAATGTCGGAATGTCGGGATGTCGGGGTCAGCCGTGCGTTTTCGAGCTCTTTGCAGAAAGACTTTTGGTTGCTTCTGAGAAAGGCCCTTCAGGGAGGGGGTGTTGGTGGGACAAGAGTGTTCGGGTGTCTGTGGACAGGGCCATCCCCTACGTGAGCCTGTCCCCAGAGTTTCTGTAGGGTGAGTGTGTCCCCGTGGCCGAGGTCCCCGTGTCTTCGGTGGAGGTCAGGACCAGATGACTTCAGGAAGCTGGATGGGGCGGAAGGATGGGGACCCGATTGAGAACAGGAAGGGACCCTCTGGGGTATTTTCAGGGGCCTCAGGCAAGAGCGGGGTGTGTACCGGTGACTGTGGGATGCACCTCTCGACCCCCCTGGGCTGGCCCCCCATCTTCTGTCCACAGGCGTCCCCCCCACAGGCTGACATTCTGGGGCTGTGCAGGGGAGGGGCGGGGAGGGCCATGCTGGGAGATCCTGGAGCACTTCGAGAGAGAGGGGCCCAGGTTTAGGTAAGTTTAAAAAGAAAACGCCGGGTCTGGAATGTTCCATTCACACTTCCATTTGATGGAGTAGTTAGCGCGGACCAGAGAGATAGTACAGGGGGTCCGGCTCTTACCTTCCACCCGGTAGACCCCGATTCAATCCCTGAGTCTGCATAGGGTCCCCTGTGTACCAGTATGGGTGTGGCCCCCGAAAGAGCAACAAAGATTGTTACTCATGATGCCATAGCAATTGTGTAGGGCATTTGTCTTGCACACAGCTGGCCCGAACTCAGTTCCTGGAACCCCAGATGGTCCCCGGAGACTCCCAGGAGTGAGCCCTGAGTGCAGAGCCAGGAGTAAGAGCTGAGAATGGCAAGGCATCGCCCCCAAGTAACAGCAACAGCAACAACAAAAATTGTTACCTGTTATAAGCTGAGACTCGGCCAAGACTCCAAGGATTAGTAGAGACTCTGCCCTCAGCACACACTCGTTTCAGCGAGTTGCTGTTTCCTCCAGAGACTTGGCTGACTGTTTTACAGTTTAAGTGGATAGGCTATGGTGCCTGTGTGTGCATGTATGTGTGTGCACGTGTGTGTTTGTGTGCGTCTGTGTGCCTGTGTGTACGTGTGTGTGCGTGTGTGCCTGTGTATGTTGGTGTGCATCTGTGTGTGCCTGTGTATGTGTGTGTGTGCATGTATGTGTGTGTTTGTGTGTCTGTGGGTACATGTTTATGCGTGTGTGCACCTGCGTGTGCCTCTGTGTATGTGTGCATGTGTGTGTATGTATGTCTGTGTGTACATGTGTGTGCCTGTGTGTGCCTGTATGCATGCGTGTTTGTGTGCATGTTTGCATGTGTGTGTATGCATGCGTGTGTGTTTGTGTGTCTGTGGGTACATGTTTATGCGTGTGTGCACCTGTATGTACCTCTGTGTATGTGTGCATGTGCGTGTATGTGTGTCTGTGTGTACATGTGTGTGCCTGTGTGTGTGCCTGTATGCATGTGTCTTTGTGTGTGCATGCATGTGTGTATGTTTGTGTGTCTGTGGGTACATGTTTGTGTGTGTGTACACCTGTGTGTGCCTCTGTGTATGTGTGCATGTGCGTGTATGTGTGTGTCTGTGTGTACATGTGTGTGCCTGTGTGCGTGCATGTATGTGCCTGTGTGAGTGCGTGAGAGAGAGAGAGAGAGAGAGAGAGAGAGAGAGAAGAGAGAGAGAGAGAGAGAGAGAGTGTGTGTGTGTGTGTGTGTGTGTGTGTGTGTGTGTGTGTGTGTGTGTGGAGCAGGGCCATCCGAGACCGCTGGCCAAGAGCCCCGGGCAGCAGAGGTCTCTGCGCGGGGAGCTGGGTGTGAGCCTCTGGGAGGCAGCCAGAGAAGCTGCTGGTGTTCCCCGAACTGGGGAAGTAGCGCCTGCAGAATCGTAAAGCGCTGGGAGGTTTACGAGCCTAGAACATTCTCTCCGCTCAGTCCAGTGGAAAGTGGATCTTGTACCCGCGTGGGCGGGGCCCTGTGGGGGAGAAACAGCCCTGCTGCCCTGCAGAAGGTCCCCGGGGTTCTCTGTGTGGCCTTTGGTCTCTGAGCAGGTGGGGGAAGAAGAGGCTGGAGGGAGACGGGGAGGGGGAGACAGGAGGGGACGCGCGGCCACAGCTCGCCGCTGCACGCAGCACTGCGCGTTGGGTCTGTCCTTTCCCACTCACTGGAAGGAGAAAATAGCATCTGCACATTCAGGAAGCCACGCGGAGCGGTTGGAAAATGGTTTCCAGGGGACAGGAAGTAACAGGAGGCAGCAGCCGCCCCGTGGCTTGCTCAGCTCTTCCCAGAGGGATGCACGTTTATGTTCTTATCTTTTTGCAAAGGAAGGAATCGCACGAAGTGGTACCTCGGTGACTGCTCTTCTGGCGGGCGCAGTTCGGGTCATGAAACAGGCAGGGCCACTGGCACCCGCCTTTGGAAGCCCTGCGGGGAGAAAGGAAACTCCCGGATGGAAGGCAAAGGCGGGTCCCTGAGACACGATATTGCTGGATCACAGTAAATCCCCGCCCACCGCCCTGGTTCCAGCCAGCCCTTCTCCCCCGACATTCCGCCTCTCCCGCAGGTCTCCTTTGGGCTGGACTTCTCAGCTGCCACTGTTCAGCTTTCTCCGGCTTTGAACTCATGGTTGCTGGTTCCCCCAAACCATCTAAGTTTTCACTTAGATCTAATCATGTCATTATTTGGTTATAATTTTTTTTTTTTTGCTTTCGGCGCCCTTCTAGGTGGTGATGCCCCAAATATTCAAAGAGCGCCTTCCTTCTCACAATACTTATTGGTGGCGGTGGGAGGCTAGAGTGCCTCAGCTCCTCAGCTGAGCCGGGTTTGAAATTCTGGCGTTTGCATGTTGCTGTGATGCCCATGGCCACTGGCGAGCACAGGGCTGGCCACGGAGGGCACTCAGCGAAGGTGGATGTCACCGGGACCGTTTGCAAGGTTCCAATCGAGGGTGAGAGCGGAGGTGGCACCTCCTTTCCCTGCCACTGGCTGAAAGGTCAGGTGTCCTGGCCACTGTTGTTGTTTTTTTTTTTTCCCCTTGGTTGCACCAAATTCTTCCATTGGCCGAGTAACTCTCTGGCCACAGGAATCTTCCACTCTGAAAATAAAAATGAGAATAGCCCAGAGATTTGGATGAAGTAGCTGGTCTGGAGTAGATCTTGGACACGTTTTAAAAATAAAATAACAACAACAGAACAGTGACTCTTTGGGGGGGGGGGGTCAGAGAGATTCTAGAGGGATTAAGGCACTTTTCTTGCATGCAAACCACCCCTGGTTCCACTGCTGGGTGCTGAGCACAGCCAGGAGTGACTCTGAGCAGGGTGAGAAGCCCCGAGCACCTCGTGGTGGGCACCTCCCAAATGAATAACGGCGCAGCTGGAGACATTTAGAGCAGCCGGGGCACCTGCCTTGAACCTGGTTCAGTTCCTGGGCACCTTATATCCTTACATGGTTCCCTGAGCCCTGCCAGGAGTGACCCCTAAGAACAGAGCCAGGAGTAAGCCCCTTTCAGGTGTGACCCCCCCCAAATGATTGATGGACAGCCACGAGATGCTGCACTTCGGTGTAGCTCACTTTGCCCTTTGGACACAGTTCGTCTGCCATGCAGGCGTTTCTTTACGTTGCTTACGCACACATTGGTAGGTAGACCGTGAATACGTGCGCGCCAGAGACGTCGGGAAGGGCCCGTGACCAGGGAAATGCACCGTGTCGTCTACGGAAGCGGGTGCTGACCGCCAGACGGCAGCAGCCAAAGGGTTCGAGGTCAGACCCCACCTGTGGGAAGCATCTGATCCTGGGTAAACAGTTCCAGAGAATTCGAGAGGCTTTGGAGGATTTCTCTGGAAGATGAAGCCAGAGGAGTGTGACGAAACAGCAGGGAGAGGGAGCCTGGTTTTGTTTCTCTCCCCCGTGGCTGATTCCTCATCCAAAGTGCTCAGTGAAAAGGTCAGAGCTGCCCCCAGCTGAAATGCCCAGCGAGACAGATGCTAAATAGAAAAATCCTTTGTGAGTTTGAGAAATCTTTTATTTGGAGCGTTATCCTGTGTTCTGAAAAATGGCATGCAGCTATTGGGTTCTTCAAAGGTGTGTGTGTGTGTGTGTGTGTGTGTGTGTGTGTGTGTGTGAGAGAGAGAGAGAGAGAGAGAGAGAGAGAGAGAGAGAGAGAGAGAGAGAGAGAGAGTGAGGGGGGAGAGAGAGAGAGTTCTCTGCATCAGTCTGTGATGCCGAAACAAGCTTTCTTCTCTTTGGGGAGATTTGGTGATACATAGCGAGTGAGGGGTGCTGGGGTCCTTCCTGCGGAGGATGCTGCATGCATACAGCACGGTCACCTCAGGCTGCTCTGGGTCTCTGCTGAGTGACCCATGCCACAGCATTGCTCCCCGCTCTGGCTGGGCGGGCGTGGGGGTCCCTTACACTTTCAAGGGCTCCTCACAGCTGGAGGAACTTTTGCAACCCAGGGGCCCCGCAACCAGGGGAGAGTTCCGGTTGGCACAACTTCCGGCCGTGTGGGCTTGCCAGGCTGCAGAGAATGTCTTCCTCTGTGTCTGGAACTTCAGTCCCCAGCCTGTACCTTGTCAGACAACTTCCTGCCTGGCGGGCTTTCCCTGGAGCAAGCAGGAGGCTAGGGATGGTGCGTTTCTGATGGGCACCTTCATTGACTATGGAAAAGAGGCATGGGTGGGGGATGCATCTGTTTCCCAGTGCTCCTCCTCGCTGTGCTCCTGGCTGCCCGATGCTGCCTCGTGGGCAGGCGTGGGGGTCCCTTGCCTCGTGTTCCCGCTGCTTCCCTGCACACAGTCTGAGGGGTCCTCGGGGGTCCTGCATTTCTTTCTGCTGACGTCAAGGAGCAGCGTTTCTCCCGGGATGAGCCAGGTGATTTGTGTCTTCTACGAGGAGCTTTGGAAGGAGGAGCGAAGGGCCCTGTATACTGACTTCTCTCTGCACCCGGGGACAGCGGGAATCAAGCACCTGAAAATGCAGGGAGCTGGCATTTAACATGAGTCCAGTCATCATCACCCTGTTTTATGCATTCTAGAGAAGCATCCTCATCTGTGTTTCGGTGACTGATCGTCCCAGTCTATAGCTGCCAGGAGCTAGCAGGTGTCAAATTAGAAATTAAAGGACTGGCACTAGGGACATGGCAGCTTGAGAGCCTGGAGATTTCGGTCACAAAACCCACGTGCCTGAGTTTTTCAACAGATTCACTCATGTCAGAGGCTCTTCCCAAGACTGTGGAGATTGGCTGTGAGCGTATCAGCAATTGGGTTCCAGAGGTTTTCAGCTGCCGGGGCTCTGTTTGGGTGGGTGGTGGGCTCACCCATCTCCCTCTGGAGTTCCCCGGGTGAGCCTCAGCCCGGCGTGGGGTCTGGAGGCATCTCTCAAGAATAATTTTTTTTTTTAAAGATGTAAAAGTGAGGGCTGGAGAGATAGCACAGCGGGTAGGGCATTTGCCTTGCACGCGGCCGACCCGGGTTCAAATCCCAGCATCCCATATGGTCCCCTGAGCATGGCCAGGGGTAATTCCTGAGTGCAGAGCCAGGAGTAACCCCTGTGCATCGCCAGGTGTGACCCAAAAAGCAAAAATAAATAAATAAATAAAATAAAATAAAGATGTAAAAGTGAAAGATGTTAAGAGTTGCAATTATTTGCTGGTCTGTGCAGGGACACCTCTGGAAGGAACCTTCACTAGGATGAGATCATTGGCATTTCCTGAGGAAAAGTCAGCCAATTTTCTGGAGAAAAGGCCAGACAAAGAAAATAATTTGTTCTTTTATTACCTAGTTCAAAATGTTTGAATTACGGAGTGGATAAGAAGGGAGACATAAGAAATCCATCCTTTGTAATTAAATTTATTCATCTCCAAGTTGGTATTAGAAAGTTTCATACATTTTCCTACTCCCTCTCCCCAAAGTGAAATACGTCTCTTACATATAGCTGTCAGCTTAGGACAGTTTACGACTCGAATCATGCCACTCCGCTTTGAGCCCTATAATTCCGTAGGAGAAGGAATCTCTCGTTACAAATACCAGATCATCGACATAAACTTTTATGTCCCCCAAGGGTCTCATTTCTGGACTCTGTCTCGGGTAGTCTGTCATCTGGCAACTTCCCCTCGTTTTAACGATGTGAAGAATTCGAATGTTGTAAGGGAGGATTCCGAGCTGCCGAAACTAATGCCACTGAGCTCCCGTGGGCACTGCACACTGCTTCCTTCAGTGTCACCCGTTCGCCTGGACTCGCTGCTTGCCCTGTGGGTACCGTGGGAAATGGCCTCTTCCCACATGATGACTGCTTGTCCACGTCAGCATGGGTTGGAGAGCACAGATGCCTCTTAAACATGGTCCATGGGGCTGTCTCTTTCATTTCCATTTTGGTGTCATCAGATTTTATTTTTTTTTGCCTTTTTGGGTCACACTGTGCAGTGTGACCTTTGTGTGTGTGTGACCTCACACACACACACACACACACACACACACACACACACAGTGTACTCTTTTTGGGTCACACCCGGCAGTACTCAGGTGTTACTCCTGGCTCATGCACTCAGGAATTACTCCTGGCGGTGCTCAGGGGACCATATGGGATGCTGGGAATCGAACCCAGGTTGGCCGCATGCCAGGCAAACGCCCTCCCCACTGTGCTCTTGCTCCGGCCCCGACACCAGACTTTTGTCAGATCTGCTTTCCGTTTTGCTTCCCCCGTGCCTGGCTTTGTCTTTTCCTGCTGCAGACTTCTGTGGAGAGAAGTGCCCTTTGCCTCCTTAGAGAGGGCCTCTTGGCCCGACATGGCCCTCTCCACACTCAGTCCTTCTCGCACCCTCCCCTGCCCGGATGCTCACCCCTGCACACAGGTGAGCGGATACCTAAGTCTTACCTGGTCGCTCAGTTCTCTACCGATGCCCTCAGCTCCCGATTCTGGCAGCACTTTGGATGCCTGTGTAAAAGCGTGAAATAAACGGGCAGTCGCTGGGGTGGCGTTGGTCTGAATTCACCGCCAGGGCCCATGGCCCGAATTCCTGCGGGGCCGCTCTCGGTGGGCCAAAGCAGGTGAGCAGTGGGGGGTCTCTCTCCAAGAAGCTTCTCCTGGCTAGCGTAGCTTCCCGGTGTGCAGCCTTTGAACCTTAGAACTCAACAAAGTCTGTTCCGTGCTCGAAGGGGCATTGTTTCCCTTGGCCAGTGCAAATGGCTCGCAGGGTCGGACCCTCGAAACTCTGAAAGGATCCAGTGGGCCCCTGGATTGTAAGTCCTGCGCGTGGCATTTGTGTTTGCTTCTCTGTCCTGGCGTGCTCTGTGTTCACCTGGGCGGGAGGTGCTGCAGGAGAGACACCCCTGGGGTGACTCAGGGGCCTTCCCTGCCGGGGTGCTCAGGATTCCAGGCAGTGTGGGGACTCGAACCCCAGCCTGCTGCCTGCACAGTGGCCGCTTGAAACCTGTGAGACTTCGGCCCCAGAATATCTGCTCCGACCCCCTGATGCCTTGTGACCCCCTGACGCCTTGTGTCTACAAAATGTTCCCCCCACCCTCTGAGAGCCCGTGAGCGTCCCCCCAAGCCCTCCGAGCTAGTTCTTTGGGCCTTCTGGAGCTTTCCTGGCATTTTGTATTTTCCTGTCTCGAATGTTCTATGCCCTGCCACCCGCCTCCCCAATACATGCTGAAATCCCAACCCTAGTAGGCGATAGGATCAGAAGTTGGGGGCGTGGCCTGTGCTTAAGGCACTAGACTCTGCCCAAGTGGGGAGTTTGCTCTGCTAGAGGGACCCCTGGAGACCCCGGACCCCTCCAACACTCTGAGGCCATTTGCTCTGGCCGGGATGGGGAGAGGCCTTGTTCAGAACCAGACTGCTGGGGCGCAGTTCTCAGCCGAGAGCCCCCAGTTCTTCTGCTAAAAATGAACACCCAGGCCTCGTTCTCAGTTTCCGACTCTAGCCTGATGATCGTCCAGCGCTCACGGAGAAGCGCCGCTCGTTTGGATGCTTCTGGGAGCAGGGGTCTCCTCTGGGTGCTATGCAGAGTGCTTTGAAAGCCACTCGCTTCGGGGAACTCCTGAGCGTTATTCATGACCCTTTGGATTCTGTCTGGACGTTGGGTCCTCCACCCAGCTCCAGGAACCCCAGCGGATGAGCTAAATGTGTGAGTCTGTGATTGGAAAACATGAGCCCCCCCAAGGGAAAGCAGAACATTTAGACAATTTAAAAATAGCATGTACGTGTACACAGCACATGTGCACAGCTGCAGAGAATAAAAAGGTTAAGGCGTGTGCTGTGGGGGCGAGTGGCTGGTGATAATGATAAACCGGCAGTGGTCGAGCTTAGCGTCCTTCCCTGTCTGAGGCCCTGGGTTCAAGCCTTGTCCCCCCTCGCCACTCCCCATCTGAATTCAGTATTTCCCAGTGAAGAAGCAGCATGGTAATTCGGTAGCTTTCTGGGCACCTGGGTTTTCCTGCTGTTTTTAATCTTACAATGAGATGGACATTTTTCTTGCAATAAGAATATGTCCATTGGGGGCTGGAGCAATAGCACAGCGGGTAGGGCGTTTGCCTTGCATGCGGCTGACCCGGGTTCGATTCCCAGCATCCCATATGGTCCCCTGAGCACCACCAGGAGTAATTCCTGAGTGCAGAGCCAGGAGTAACCCCTGTGCATCACCAGGTGTGACCTGAAAAGAAAAAGAAAAAAAAGAATATGTCCATTACAATTGGAATAATTGGAGAATCGGGGGCACTAGACTCTGCCCGAGTGGGGAGTTTGCTCTGAATTCCGGGTGTAGGGGATGCTGACCTCAGCATCGTGCCCCCACCTCTCTCTGTCTCTCCTGGAACTCCTCCCCCTCCCCTTCTCCCAGTGCTCACACTGCCGGTGGGATGGGAGTGGTGGGGAGGACCATCTCCTCCTGATTTCACCATTCCCGACTCAAAAAAAAAATGTCGCAGTGATTTGCCGACCTGCAAGTGAGAGGGTTTCGAGGCTCCCCCAGCACCCCTTCTGCCGCACCCCTCCCCTCCCCACCCTCTCTGCCTCGGCACAGAAGCTCAGTTCTGCACACCAGTTCTCAGGTGCTGCTGCCTTTGCCGTTATTATTATTATTTTTTAACGCCCGTGCTGTGTGTCTTCATGTTCCAGCCGTGAGAGAGCACGGTGTGTTGGGGAACAGTTTTTCCCATTGTGCCCGGACACGTTGCACACGGGTCGGGCAGACACGGGGCGAAGGGTGACGGGCGCGCAGAGAAACCACTCAGGAGGCAGCTGGTGGCCGCTCACTTTATTGCCAGATACACACGTGTTTCATAGGGGGTCTCGTCTGGAGAGGGTGGTCCGATCACATGAAGTTCAGCATGACTGACCCGTCCCCTCTCCAACTCTGCTTTCCCCCAGCCCATCCCAATCAGGGCAGACGCTGCATTTAGGAACGACTCGCTAAGCGTAGGTGACAATCCTTGGGGTTTGGGTGAGACTCAAGGCCGGACACCTGGTGCTTGTTGCTGCGCCCAGACGTTCCCTGCCGGGCCACTCTGCAGGGACAGGGCCTACGTGCTATGCGGGGACAGATCTTACCCGCTCTGGCACCTCTTACCATGCTCCACAACGGGTGCGCCTGTGCCTCCCCTCCCGGGACTCTGCAGACCCACCCGCACTGCAGCCAGTTGCACGGGGTCATCTGTGCTTGTGGCCAAGCTGCATCCTCGGTGCTGGACCCTCGGTGGGTCTGGGTCTGGGCGACTATCAATTGGGCCATCCTGAGCCTGCGAACCTTCGTGGCTTTTCTCCTCTCCTCTCCTCTCCTCTCCTCTCCTCTCCTCTCCTCTCCTCTCCTCTCCTCTCCTCTCCTCTCCTCTCCTCTCCTCTCCTCTCCTCTCCTCTCCTCTCCTCTCCTCTCCTCTCCTCTCCTCTCCTCTCCTCTCCCCTCCCCTCCCCTCCCCTCCCCTCCCCTCCCCTCCCCTCCTCTCCTCTCCCCTCCTCTCCCCTCCTCTCCTCTCCTCTTCTCTCCCCTCCTCTCCCCTCCTCTCCCCTCCCCTCCCCTCCCCTCCCCTCCCCCCCTCTCCTCATTTCCTCCCCTGCCCTCCCCTGCCCTCTCCTCCCCTCCCCTTCCCTCCCCTCTCCTCTCCTCCCCTCCTCTCTCCTTCCTTCCCTTCCCTTCCCTTCCCCCTCCCCTTCCCTCCCCTCTCTACCCCTCCCCTCCCCTTCCCACCCCTCCCCTCCCCTCTCCTTCCCTCTCCTCACCTCCTCTGCCCTCCCCTCCCCTTCCCTCCTCTTCCCTTTCCCTTCTTTTCTTTTCTTTTGTTACACCCAGCGATGCACAGGGGTTACTCCTGGCTCATGCACTCACACCCGGTGATGCACAGGGGTTACTCCTGGCTCATGCACTCAGTAATTACTCCTGGCAGTGCTTGGGGGACCATATGGGATGCTGGGAATCGAACTCGGGTCAGCCACTTGCAAGGCAAACGCCCTCCCTGCTGTGCTCTCTTTCCAGCCCCCCTCGTGGCTTTTCTGATCAGTTTTCTGATCAGAGTCCGTTGGCGTGGAGGCAAAGAAGTGCCGTGGCTGGGTTCCCTGGACGCTCGCGTATTGTTTTCTGAGACGGACTCCGTTGTGGCCCACAGAACAGGGGATGACCTGTGTCCCGCCCACGCTCCCACATCCCATCTGCTTCCCATCTGCCTCAGTCCCAGGTGGCCCAGGGAGGCCAGACATCTGTCCGTGCCAGCCGGTGTGGCCGTGTTCCCAGTGCCGTAACAGCACGGCTCCCATGTTCCTTTCTGCTTCTCTAAGTATTCCCACTCCCGTTCCTTTCCCTTTTCCTGCAGAAATGCTTTTCAGACGTCTCCTTGGCACGGCTGTCGCTCAGGGTTCTCCCTGTTTGAAGTGATGCAGTGAATTGCACTGGAGGAATCTTTTTTTTTGGTCAGGAATTTATTTAAACGGTTCCGCAAAGTACAAGTTTTTTTCTTGTCACCTGCCACTGTGACTTTGGTGCTGCATGGAGAGCATTTGGGGGACTTGGTGCTTGTCACAGTGATAGGATCGGGCCTGGAGACCCAGAAGACCCAGGCTTCCAGTCCCTGGGGATACCTAGATCAGGTCTGGGGGAGCCACAGGCTCAGACACGGCCTCAGTTTCCCCTGGGGCTTGGTTAGCTCACGAGGCCCCAGTTTCCGTGCAAGGGAACTGAGTCTCAGTGTGTGGCGGGGCCGAGTCCCTAGAGTGCATGCAGTATACACGGTCACTGCCTCTTCTCCAGCGCCTTGGAGAGTTGCTGTATGTCTGCCGCCTCGCCTTTGTTGGCCCCAAACCAGTTGGAACCATGGCACTGCTTTCATGCAAAGGCCATCTGGAAGCTGCTGGTTGGGCATCCCCAGGACCACCCAGGGGCCCCAGTTCAGCATAGAGGCTTGCGGGGTGGAGGGGGAGGGGGGCTGCATCCAGTGATGCTCTTGGCTTGTCTGCTCCCAGCGAATGTCTCCCCGGCAGAAGCACCTAGGGGAGACGGACCCTCCGGGCCGTGCCTGACGTCCATCAGGCTGCTCCCCGAGCACTCACAGAGGGTCTGCGCCACTGCCCCACCCACCAGTTGGGACACCCCCTGGGAAACGGATTGTGACAACGCATGGGAGACCCAGTGCTGGTCACCTCTGCAGGCTGTAACTAGGTGGCAAATGTCCAGATGTCCACGCAGACACAGTGTTTGCACAGTGGACACGGTCAGTGTTTCTTATCTGGAAACGATGAGACGCTTCCCCAGGGCAGCTCCCGGGGGGCCAGCCAAGACCAGACCCGAGTCCAGGTTCTTCCTAAGATGCAGCTGCCCGGCTCGCCCCCTTCTCTCCTTACTGTACAAGGAGTTAAACGTCGTAAAACTTGTTTCTGGGCTCTTGACCTCTCACTATGTCAGCACGTAATGGGCTCCAAGGAATCGCCTGAGTTCCACGTGTGGCTTTGCTCGGACCTTCCTGGCTGACGTTGATTCTGAACATCACTGTTTGTTACTAGTTCAATGCCGTTTTTTATTTTTCTTACGTGAGTTGGAGGTAAGAATGCTAATAAATCGCTGAGGCACTTTGTTGACTGTGTTTGTTCATGCATGAGAAAAATAAACATCACTTGGCCCTGAATCTCCTGATTGAGCTCAGTCTTACTATGGGCTAAACACCGTGATAGATCCTGGGGGCAGAGCACTGAGCCACAAAGCCTCCCCCTTTCTAGAACTTACCGTCTAACCCACAAATGAACATGTAATTAGAACTAGGGCTAAGAGCTTGGAAGGATGCAGAGTGCACATGTCTCGTGGACACTCGTCTGTGCCAGTAAGTGCGGGACAGGTCTCCCTGCTAAATGACCAATGTCTCACACCTGCAGATTGGCCTCCAGTAGCTACTCAGACCAGGAGGGACAGGAGGTGGTCTGGGACAGTCTCTTCGGGGGTGAGCAAGCAGGCTAGTGTGGGTGGAGGAGATTGCTGGATGGAGCTGGTGCTAAGAGTTGGGCAGGCAAGGGTTTGGGGAAGACCCCCACGTTGGGTTTCGATTGGAGCAGGTGGGGGGGCCTAGAGGGGCTGTTGCAGAAACCTGAGCGTCCCATTGATTGTAACATGACTTAGCACTGTGGTGGGTTTGTAGAATGAGAGGCGGACAGCCACTTGAGGAAGGGCATCTGTGGTTACTTGCTCGAATAGTTGAACCTTTTTTTTTTTTTGCTTTTGGGGTCACACCCGGCGATGCTTAGGGGTTACTCCTGGCTCTGCACTCAGGAATTACCCCTGGCGGTGCTCAGGGGACCATGTGGGATGCTGGGAATCGAACCTGGGTCGGCCGCGTGCAAGGCAAATGCCCTACCTGCTGTGCTATTGCTCCAGCCCTGAATAGTTGTACCTTTTAATCTCAAACTTATTTTGCTGGCCAGCATTATAAAATCTGGAGGGTTAGATAAAATAATGTGGTTCTTTTTTTAAAAAAAATTTTGTTTTTATTTTATCGCATCACTGAGAGATAGAGCATCACAAAGCTGTTGTTGATTGGGTTTCAGTCATTGTTAGGAAAAATGAGGCCATGAAATCTGTCTGTAACTGGATGGACTTGGAGAGTATCATGCTGAGTGAAGTGAGTCAGGAGAGGGACAGATAGTGACTGCATTCACTTGTGGGATAAATATATGAAAAGAACAGTATGAAACTAATATCCAAGGCCAGGAAAAATGGGCCAAGAGGACCGGCCAATGGTTAGAAATTACCGCAAGGGCGTGGGAGGTGAAGGGACGTCAAAATTACGTGGTTCTTGAATGGACCAATCTGGTATAGACGAGAATGGAATGGATTGTAACCATTCTGGAATCTGCACACCGATTAGTGTGAATAACTTTCGCTACTCCCACAGCACTAGACATTTTGGGGGTATTTTCTAAAGGTGAAAAAAGACGTTTGGTTTTTCTGTTTATTGCTGCGATTTTTCCTGGATGCTTGGTAGTTTTCATGTATCACCCTATATATATGAGGTACTTACTGCCCCTGCAAACAGTGTTAATCTGTCTTCTAGTGGACTCAGATGGAGGACAAAGAATTGCTTTAGCCACTACTGAGCTTCTGTGTGACTTTGCCTTGAAACTATTGTGGGTCGGCATTGGTGTTGGTCATGGTGCATGAGAACTATTATGGAGTCAGTTTCTTTAGATTATCTTCCTCTGTTGTTTTAATCATGTAGGTTGGATTGGCTAAGGTACAAATTCTAGTTATTAGGATTTTTTTTTGTCATAAAATTCCTAATGATTGAAGTATGGGAGGTGGAGGAAGATCACCTCCCCCCCCACACACAAACTATTTTTTTTTTTTTTTTGCTTTTTGGGTCACACCCGGCGATGCACAAGGGTTACTCCTGGTTCATGCACTCAGGAATTACTCCTGGCGGTGCTCAGGGACCATATGGGATGCTGGGATTCGAACCCGGGTTGGCCGCGTGCAAGGCAGACGCCCTACCCACTGTGCTATCACTCCAGTCCCCACACACAAACTATTTCGAATGACCATCTCATCTTTTATTTTTCCTTATATGGTTTAGACTGTTATTAAAGATCTATCTTGAGTATTTTTCTGATATTTTCTGACTGGAAGATAAGGGACTATACATACACTTGAGCTCCTTTATGGTGGTTGGAATCTCAGTGACTGCGTATGAAATGAACCCATTTTCCTCTTATGTTGTCATTTTTACTTTGTTGTTGTCTTCCTCTGTTGCTTCCCTTCTTCTTTATTTTTTGGGGGGTCACACCTGGCAATGCTCAGGGGTTACTCCTGGCTCTGCACTCAGGAATCACTCCTGGCAGTGCTCGGGGGACCCTATGGGATGCTGGGAACCAAACCTGGGTTGGCCGCGTGCAAGGCAAACGCCCTCCCCACTGTGCTATCACTCCAGCCTCTGCTGCTTCCTTCTTGCCTCAAACAACTTTAAAACAAATCACTGACGTTTTCCCCCCTCTGGATAAATATCAGTGTTTTTAACTTATGAAGACCTTTCCAAATGCAAACCTGCATCCAAAACAATAACTTCTTGTATGATGAAGTATCCAATTAGTGTTTCAATGTACAGAATTTCAGCTTTTTGGAGTTAGTGTGACAAGTGAGGATTCTACTCAAGTCTGTAGTTCACATCCGGTTTATTCTCCCAGTTCTGTCCGAATCCCCAGCAGCTCTGCCCCCCCTTTTTGTACCCTTTTTGTCTTTCACTGTACAAGTCTTTTGTCTGTTCTGCTTCTATTTGGAAACTCGAGTGAATTTTAGTGAAATGAAAAATATTTGTCACATTTAAGTTCATTATTTTGACAAGCATTGTCCATACATGGAATGACTCGGGCCTTTGGATTGGTCGGGAAGATTCTGTGAATGTACATGTCAAGACTTTATTTTTAAATTTTATTTTTTAAAAAAACCTTTTTTGGTGTTTTTCACTACTTCTGACATTGAGTAAGATGTAACTATTGTACTAGTAATGATCCCCAAGAGCAGATAAGAGGAAACAGATGTTTATGTGGAATACTATTAAGCAAACTTTCCTTCGGCAAAATGAATATTTATGATAGGGGTGTGGTCTTTTGTAATGAGCAATAGCACTGACAACAAGATTCCTTCTTTGGCGCAGGATTCTAGACTTTGCCAGACTACACATTTTCAGTTTTGCCTGCTGAGTCACTGGGTTAGGTAACATTTATGTCTGCCTTGAGTCTGGACCACGCTACTTTTCCTATTAAGGATGTTGAAACGCTTGCTGTTCACTTTATACTGCAAATGCTAAGTGTGAAACACGCCATCCTGACACAGTTTGAACTGTTGGCTCCTTAGGATTTATGGGGGGAAAAATATTCAGCTGTCTTTGAAGAGTCATTTTATGACAGAGAAAAGGGATTTAAAAAACTTATGCCCAGGGGCTGGAGCGACAGTATAGCGGGTAGGGCATTTGCCTTGCCAGGGGTAACTCTGAGTGCAGAGCCAGGAGTGACCCCTGTGCACCCGCCAGGTATGACCCGAAAAGGAAAAAAAAAAGCCCAACTATGCCCAATGCTCACTGGTAAAGGGATTGGTGTTGGTACAATGGACGACGGAAACTCAATCTTAAATATCTCTGTAGTTCATGGTAATTGAATTTGAAAAAAAAAAGACCATGGGTCAATGCCTGTGAGTCACACACTCGAATCTCTGCACTGTCTCTCCGACGGTCTGAAAGGAATGCTTGAGAGAGACTAATGTCACATTGGACAGCTTCGATGAAAATTATTTTTTGGGATTTTTTTTGAGGGGGGGCACACCCAGCTCTGTTCATGGCTTATTCCTGGCTCTGCACTTAGGAATCACTCCTGGTGATCTTGGGGGGAAGAGAGTGGGATGTCAGGGATCGAACCTGGGTCAGCTGTGTGCAAGGCAAATGCCCCACCCACTGTACTGTCTCTCTGGCCCCCAATGAAAATGATTTTAATGGAAATTTGTCTTGGGTCTCTATTTCTCAGAATTTGTAAGAAATTAGCCCCCTTCATGGATGAATTTTCCTTTTTAATTAATTTTTTTCTGTATGGGTATTACATTTTCAAATTATCCTCCCCTCCTCCCGCCAAGTTTCTTGGAGTCATATGAGATGGGCTGTAAATGATTCCCACACAACTCTTTATTGCTGTGACTTGCCCCATGTACTATTACTCTGCCTCCTATTTTTTAATTTTATTTTTCAAAAATTACTGAAGGGGATCTAAATGCTGCAGTCATTTGTAATACTATGGTTAGATTGCATCTCTAATATTTGCTCCCAATTTATGTTAATTCATTCTGAAAGATCAGAATCTGTGTCAGGACTAGATCTTTCATTATTTACCTCACTCATGAGCTCACCAGAGCATATACTGAAACAGTGGTAGAGATGGCACTGGAGCTGTCGGACTCGATCATGTCCAGGAGAGTCTGTCTTCACAGTTTGACAGTGTGCAGTCGCTGCAGTGATTGTCTTGGTGTTGAAATTCTCCGAGGAGAGCATGCTCTGCCTTAAATCTTACTGCACCTTCTACCGTAATTCATCCAAACTGGTAGTGTGCCGTGTGGCAGGCTAGAACTCATTTGAATCGACTTTGGTTTTCAGCAGCTCTCGGCTCAACCCGTATGCAAAGTGACAGGAACATACCCTTAGATTTACGGTCTAACAATTCAGGTCGCCGTGAAGCAGGTCTAGAGGTACCATCTCATGTCATCTCTTTGTCTTTGCAGATAAATTATTAGTCATCACTGTAGCAACCAAAGAAAGTGATGGATTCCATCGATTCATGCAGTCTGCCAAATACTTCAACTACACTGTGAAGGTATGGTGTCTTCTTCAATGCTGTCTTCTTCAATACTCAGTTATGATGCTACACAGTATCTCCTACTGACACGCTACTGATTCCATGTATAAACCTTATGAGGTAGAGAATTATTGGACCGTGAGTAAGGTAAACTTGCCCAGGAAGTTATGAAGTATCAATTTTTTGGGGGGGGTCACACCCATCAAAAAGGGGTTACTCCTGGCTTTGTACTCAGGAATTACTCCTGGTGGTGCTCGGGGACCGTATGGGATGCTGGGAATCGAACCTGGGTTGGCCGCGTGCAAGGCAAACGCCCTACCTGCTGTGCTATCACTCCAGCCCCTGAAGTATCAAATCTTGGACCCCAGCTCCACTCACAATCCCTTTTGTTTCAGTGGGCAACTCCCCGAAGTGCCTTACCCAAGGGTCCCTGAACTTGGTACAGATTTTCTGCCACGTTGAGAAATGCTAAGAAAGATTCCTTCATGTTCGATTTCAGCTTAGACCAAACAAACAGAAATAAAGAGAAATACTTCCTGTGATCCTTTCCCCCCACCGTTCTTTCCCCTCATCTCTCCGGATTAAATCAGCCTCATTTGAAAGGGCTGATGTGGGGGGGTGTCTCTCGGGGGGGGGGGGGGTTGAGTTGTACTAAGGGATTAGGCTGGACCTTGACCTTGAGTTTGTTTTGTTCTATTTTGCTCTGGGGCACCGTGACATGATAGAGCATTTCATGAGTGGTTCATGTGTCACCGTGACATGATAGAGCATTTCATGAGTGGTTCATGTGTCACTGTGACATGATAGAGCATTTCATGAGTGGTTCATGTGTCACTGTGACAATGATAGAGCATTTCATAGTGGTTCATGTGTCACCGTGACATGATAGAGCATTTCATGAGTGGTTCATGTGTCACCGTGACATGATAGAGCATTTCATGGGTGGGTCATGTGTCACCGTGACATCATAGAGCATTTCATGAGTGGTTCATGTGTCACCGTGACATGATAGAGCGTTTCATGAGTGGTTCATGTGTGGCACTCTGCACACGGCCCCTGGCTTCTGGTCCTTATGATCCCGTCTTAGTCTGAGTTTTCCTTCAGTGGGGCGTTGGTTTCCTTCACAGGTGCTTGGTCAAGGAGAGGAGTGGCGAGGTGGGTCGGGGGTGAACAGCATCGGAGGCGGCCAGAAGGTGAGATTACTGAAGGAAGAGATGGAGCGCTTGGCCGGACAGGAGGACCTGGTCGTGCTCTTCACTGAATGGTGAGTGAGGTGACCTGGGTCTGGATGTCTCCCTGTGTCTCTCTGACGTTATTTCTAACAGAACCGAGAGGACCTGGGGAAGGGGATTTAGTTTGACCTGGGTTTGATCCCCAAAACCTTATCTCGTCCCCTAAGCACTGTCTGAGATGGACTAAATGCCAAATCAAACCAAACTAAAACCTTATTTGTCAAGGGTTTGGATCCCTTTAAAACAAAATAAACACTGTAGCTTTCCTTTTGAAAAAGCTCCAACTTTTTTTTTTTGGGGGGGGTCACACCCGGCAATGCACAGGGATCATTCCTGGCTCATGCACTCAGGAATTACCCCTGGCGGTGCTCAGGGGACCATATGGGATGCTGGGATTCGAACCCGGGTCGGCCACGTGCAAGGCAAACACCCTACCCACTGTGCTATCACTCCAGCCCCAAAAAAGCACCAACTTTTAAAACATTTATTTCAAACTGCAGTTGTGTGTGTGTGTGTGTGTGTATGTTGTGTGTTTGCAATAGTTTGTAAACCTGACATTCTCTTCTTGATGAGGTTGTCAATAAATACAACGAATTTGGTGATTTTTTTTCCTTAAAACTTTTGTTTTTATTCTAGAATTAACCTATTTCTATAATTTATAAAAGGAAATGGATAGAGTTCAGTAATTTTGAACTAGTTTCAAAATAGTTATGGGGACAAATTCTTGGGGACAAATTAAATAGGGACCTATGATTTGGTAGCTGCAGATTCCTTTATGTTAAGAAATTGTTCCAAAATGATTTCATAAGTCATCATCATCATCAAAGTAAGTCAACATTTTTGTTTTTATAATGTAGTATGTTGCAGTACTTTTAGAATTGCCTTGAATATAATTCGAAAAGAAAATTCTCATCGCGTTAAAGGCATATGGCTGGTTCTACTTACTATGTAATGAGCGGTTTTCTTTTGAATAGCAGTATAAAGCAGCATGAAAGAAATATGCTTTTGTTATTATGAGCAAGTGAGCCACACTAAGTATCCTCACAAACTTGTTTTTTGTTGGACATAGTAAACAGACCAGCAGAATCCAGATCCCAAAACAAACATGTGTGGAACACTTTTAGAGATCAGATAAACTTCTAATAAACACTGTGGTTATTTATTTTTCTTGTTCACATAAGAAGTTTTTATAAGAATAGTGGAAAGTAAATCCAGGGCAGTTACTTTGAATTTGATTTTGAAAGAGCAGAAAATAACATTTTTGGGGCTCACTGAAAATGTATTAATTCGGTACACTACCTTTCGAGAGAGCTTGGTGGAAGTTTCTTTCCTCACCACAGGGAGTATCTGCTCAAGGATTGAATTTACAGAGGTAACAAATGGGAGCAGTAAGGAAACTGACCTTCTAGAAACAGGATTAATAACTCACGTTACAATAGAAAAATTGATAGAGAATTTTAAAATGACAAAGTGAAGCTGTTATTTTGGTAGTTTTTAAAAGATATTTCTGTTTGGGAGACTTGTCCAGGACAAGTAAACATTGAAAAAGGAAGACCGATTCATCACTTGAATATTGGCCACTAGCTTCTGTGACTATCTCGTGTGATTTTGTCTGTTAGCTAAGCTTCAGATCTGTGTCACAATAAGTTGTCAGTTATTGTGTGCTTTGTGTAGTAGAATTGTGCATGCACATGTGTGTGTTGCACGAATTTACATATTGTTATGGAAAATCACAAGGAATCAAGCACTAGATAACAGTAATTTGCATTATAAGAAGGGAAACAGGCTTTGCAAGAGGGATAAATTCTCTGGATACTTTGAAACAATTTTTGCAGATAGTTTTTCTTTGGTCACATGGGGAAATAAAATAATAGAGGTGGGAAAGCATCCAGATTTTCTCAATGCCAAAGATTGAACTTATTTAAAAGTGGAATTTTGATTAGAAACCTTGAAGAAAGGGTTGCTTCTGTTCTTTGCTATATGTCAGCCAACGTTTGTTTATTTTGGCTTCCAGTTTGATATTATTTTGCTGAAAAAAGTGTTCTAGGGCAGATTTTTCATTTTGCATTCATCGTACACATCTAGGGCACAAAATGTGGGCTAGACATCAACATAGCACAGCTGATAAGGGATAAACATGCCTCTAGGAATTCTTTCATACAAATTATGCAAGTAAAAGTAAACAGACATATCTTGTGTGTCTTCAAAACAAACTTTGAATATTAGTACAATCTCTCGAGTCATTTACATTCCTGTTTTATTGCATCATTTTCCTAATTGTGAAAATTTTAGCTTTGATAATTTTGTTATTATAAGTAGTATAATTTATGTGAGTTAATCCTCTAGCTTACCAGGTCTTATTTGCATTGTATGAAGTAAACATTTCCTACCTCTCATAACTGGGTATTCGCCCAGGATACCCGCATCTTAGATCCTCTTACAATTCATTCATCAGGTCGAGCTAAGGTTTCCCAAAATGCTCTGTAGCACTGACATCTCGTTGTTCATTTTTTTGGTCTTTATATATATATCTTTACATGTATATACATATATATCTGGTGGTTCAGATACATACATAACCCCCAGCTCTGCACCCCAGTGTGCCCGGCCCCTGGCACCTGCTGCTATTGGTCTTCCTAGTACAGCAGCCAATTCATTTGAGAACAATTTTTGTTTCATGGCCTGCATGCATCTTTTAATTAGGCTGTTTTGAGTTTGTGCTGCCAGAGTAATTTCAGTAGAAAAGCTCTCTGGACCTTTGAGAAACTTTAAGTTCAGTGCCCTTGCAGGGAGCACTTGAACTCAGAAACAAAACTGTAACTAGAATGAAGTGAGAACGTTCTGTGTCTCACCTCTTCTAGTCAAGGCTGGGTTTCTTGCGTGTGTTAGGTGAAGATAGTTTTGTCGTCTTATGTTGCCTTCAGATAATTGCCCTTTGCTGTAAGGGTGCAATGCTTGCTAATAAAGTGCTAAGTGATGAAAAAGTTGGTGCCACCTCTCCTTGGCAAGCTATGATTTCTGTTTAATAGCGAATGACATAGATTTAGTCTGTTTCACAAGGTAGCAGAGAGAGAAAACACTTCCCCAAGTGGGTATTTGGGGCCGGAGGGGTAGCCAAGCAGGTAAGGCCCTTGCCTGGCACGTGACTGACATGGATTTCCTCTGTGGCACTGAGTGTAGACACCACATGCTCTGTGGCGTACTGTTCCCCAGACCCCACCAGGAGCAAACCCTGAGCACAGAGTCAGGAGTGAGTCCTGAGCCCCACCAGATGTGATCCCTAAGCACAGAGCCAGGAGTAAGCTCCGAGCACTGCCAGGAGTGGCCCCCAAACTGAAAAACTAAGAACAAAAATAAAATTGGTATTCATTGCTTATTGCTCCCTGCCCTTTTCTGCCCATTTGGGCCCTGTCTCCTGTCACGAGCGTCTCTGCCAAAGTGTCTTTCCTTAGGGCATGTCCTGTGCCTTCTCAGAGCTACCCAGAAAACCAGTCCAGTTTCCTATTCTGTAAAATTATCTCAACACCCGGTAAGAAGACGAACCAATTGGGGAAACAGAATTCTAAAGGAGTCCTATGGGGAAAATCAGTATTAATGAGAAAGTAAAAGAGATGCACAACATGTGTCTGAAAACATCATTTTCAAAATTGTGTTGGATTCTTAGCTCTGACCTTCACTGGCTGCTGAAGTTTTGGTCCATTTGCCTAAAGAGTATTTTGCAACTTTTCTTAAACAGCTTTGATGTCATATTTGCTGGTGGTCCAGAAGAAGTTCTCAAGAAATTTCAAAAGTCAAACCACAAAGTGGTCTTTGCGGCAGATGGGATTCTATGGCCCGACAAAAGACTAGCGGACAAGTACCCCGTGGTGCACATTGGAAAACGTTACCTTAATTCAGGAGGTGAGTAAGAAGGTGCTGGGCGGGGAGCGGGGGGGGGGGGAGTAAATCTGCCCTTATAAAGCAGGAGGGAGATCAGTGTTCAATTCCCAGCTGCTTGTGGTCTGCCAGGAGCAACCCCTGAGCACCGAACCCAGAGTCACCCCTGAGATCACTGGGTGTGGGTGTGAGCCTCCGTCCCCAAAGGAAAAGCAGTGCAAGTTATAGTATAAATATTGATGAAGTAACCTACCCTTCCTAGGTAGCTGTAGACATGAGGTTTTAATTAACCGTATTCTTAGTGCCAGGAAAAAGTAAAATCATTGTAAAGTGCATAGTGCATTTCATAGCCAGCCACTCCTTTCCCCCTGTGCTCCATTCACAGTGCTCCAGGCGCTCTCATCGAGGCACTGTATGTGCTCCCAGGTTCACTCTGTGAGTGAGGAAATCCGTGCTCCCAGATTTAAGTAACTTTGTCTGAAAACATTCAGTTATTCAATGAAAAGTAACATGGATTAGATGTTCTGAACGTGGTTTCATCAAGAAATTTCTAAGTAAGAAAAAGCGGTCAGGTTTTCCCTTATTTTGGAAAAATGCCCTTCTCCATTACAGTCCTGCCGATTTAAAATGAAGGTTTTTACTTAATTTTACCTGTTTCGAATGTATTCATCTATGAGTGCCGTACCTGGAAATGAGCTGTGTAAAAGAGTCACCATGAATTATGTGGCTATAACTAAAGTCCAGCATTAGCTCTGGTGCTATAGATTCAAGGGACGACAAAAAAAAAAAAAAAAAAAAGGTCCCATTTCCAGTTGCCCTTTAGAAGAAATACGGTAAAATTTGACTTTGGATGTCATGACCATTCTAACATGTTTCCCCTGGGCTGAGGTTAATGTAAGCATACAGCTAGATGCCGTGACCAAGTACGATGGGGACACGGTGAAGGAACAAGTTGGGGCACGTCGGGTGGCCGTTGCAAGCTGTGTTCGAGCAGACCTCGGCCAGCTCTGGGAGGGCCGTTGGCACTCTGCTCTGCGTTGACAGCCTGAGCTCAGGCTCCCGAGTGCTGAGACTTCGACAGGCACTTGGTCGTGCCAGACGTGCTCAGTTCCTTTTCTCTCCACCTGCACTTCATCTGAGCTCCCCAGCTCCATAGTTGGGCCTTGGAGCTTGGTCGGCCCCTTCCAAGGTCACGGGGCTGAGTTCCGGTTATGCCACTTTGTTTCCCCGCCCTTTCCTCTTCTCTGTCTGTCTGTCATTCACTGTTTGGAGATCTCTTGACCCGTTTTTCTGACATTCTGTCAGCTTTGCATTTTGACTGACCTGTGCAAGGAAGAGCCAGGGCCTTGGGTTGCTCCCTGTCACCCGCTGCCTCAACCTCTCTCCTGCTTGAATTACCTGTCCAGGCTCTCCCAACACTCCCCCCCCCCCCAAAGACTGCTCTTTCTGGGATTTTGTTGTTAATTTCCCACTTATTTGCACCCAATGGTTTACAGAGTTATTCCCGATACATTTGTTACAGGCATTCTGTATTCCGACACCAATCCCACCATTCCCCCCACCATTGTCCCGGGAATTCCATTGTCCCCAGAATCCCAGCCCCTCCCCTCCCAGCCTACCCTCTCTCTTAGCAGGAACAAAGTAATTCATTTTATATTGCACGTTACAACTAAATGGCTAATGGAACTAGGCAAAAATACCTCTGCAAAAGAAACTTTGTGACAATGGTTGTAACACAGCATAATTGTAACACAGGTACAGTCATTAGCAACCCTTGTGTGAGGGTTGCTAAGCTGCTGGTTGCTTGTTGAGCCTTCTGGTTTAACGTTTTTGTTTACTGAGCTTGGGTGGCTTCTAGTTACTTTCTGATCTACATTGTCAGTAATATCCTTTCTGGGATGTCAGGATGGTGAAGTTTGGAGGTGTTGCGTGGCTACACTGTGACCACATAGTCCAGGATGTTCCACTGGGCTATGAGTTTGTGTGGTTGTGGGATGTGGGTGTGGTTGCTGGAGTTCTGGAAGTGTGAGTGGATGGGGAAGGCTAGGCTGCTCTCTCTCATGGTACTCTCTGAGCCCTTGAATTGTGGGTGGATGCTCCCTCCATCTCCAAATTCTAATACAAGACCTTGTAACACGGGGCTAGTGCTTTATCACACCCCTTAGCCTGACATGGTTTGAAAATCATCTTGCTGTGGACCCTCTGCAAAACATGTTATCTTCCCTTTAGTAATGAACATGATACAGAAATAAAGTGAAATATTATATACAGCTTCAACTACTGATGTTGGTCACCGGGAATTTAGAAAATTTCTGAAATCTAAATTTCAGCAAATGGGCAAAGGACTGTGGAAAGAAGCAAAACCATAGCAATTAAGTGCCCTGTGAGTAGATTCATTTGAGGAAAAGGTAGAGAATGTGGAGGTCAAAGTGCACACGAGTCACACCCAGCTCTGTTTAGGATTTACACTCTGCTCTGCTTTCAGGCCATTTCTAGTGGGGCTGGGGGAAGGGGAGCATTTGTGGCATCAGAGATCAAACCCAGGTCAGCCAGCGCAAGGCAAGCACCTTAACCACTGTGCTATCTCTCAAGACCCTGTGCCTTACCTTTCATGGAGCTGACCCCGCTTCACCCCAGAACCACACTTGGCCCCTTGAGTACCACCAGGGGTACCACCCTCCAACCCCACAAAAAAAGAGATAGTGAAATCATACATGGTCACCAAAAACTGTCTTATGCTTCTGCACTCAACATTATCAAGAGATGGTAGAAAATCATAGTATGTTCAATAAAATGTGTATGTAATTTCATGGGTGACATTGAGAATAATTTAAAGGGGTGCAGTTGTTTGATATATCATTTTATTTAAAAAATATATCTATAGGCAGAGTTAATATGTCTCTTTCAGGTAAAATTTTAGAATGTTCAAACCATTATTGGTCTAAAACACTAGAACAGTTTGACTGAAAAATATAGATCAGATGTAATATATATCAGATGCATTGAAAATATATAGTCTCCTTTTTTGTAGGATGCTTAAATGCACGGAAAGGGAAGAAAGAGGATAGATTTTTGAAAAATAATATGAACCATAGGAGTTGTTATGTGTTGCTTCTCTGATATCATCTTCCTTGTTTAAAGGTAGTCATAGGAATTTTAAAATGCACTCCACTGCATGATTTCGTGTTTTGTAGGAATAATAAAAATTGAGTAACCAGTGGATGTGTTAGACATGCTTTAGTTGTGTCTTGTTTTCTATAAAGGTCCAATACTACTCCTGGACTTTTTTCTGTCGATGGTCACCCTTTCCCCTTTTCACTCATGAGGGGTATAATCTTTTTGAGGTAAATAATAAATAATTTTGAGGTTAAGGCTGTAGTTGTCCTTTTAGTTTACGGCAGTAAAATCGGTCTCTTAAAAAGTACTACATGTCATTGTAACATAGCAACTTGGATGCCTTTCTGGAATTCAGAAGTACCCTGGAAGAAGGAAAAAATGATACTTTTGTCTGTATCTTTTCTAGACAACTGGTGTTGGCAAGTTTCATGCTTATGTTTTATGGCCAAGGAGAACAATCCAATTTTAGACTTCTTTCTTCAGACTGCGACAAACAAAACTGAGCCAGAAAATGGTTTAACTGGCACCATAATGATAGCTCAAGTGAAGAAAAAATTCTAAAGTGCCCCAGACACAAAATTTCTTGGGGCTGTGTAGTCAGTGACAAATCCAACATTCCATTGATTACGATAGCCTCTCTGACACTGACATTAAAACCACTGTAATAGAGATTTCATTTTTTTTTTTTTTAGAAATTGTGACTCTTCTACAAAGAATCCAAGGAGAACATTTGAGAATTTTGAGAGAGTTAGGAGAGAAAACTCATTATTTCCCTAGTGACTGTTTTTCCCTTTAGGTGTTTTGGAAAATAATTATTTCCTTTTGTACCAATGAAGTTGAAGACTGGTTTGAAGTTGGTAGCAAACTTAAATCTACTGTAGTTTGTAGATGAAACAAATGCCATCCAATAGCTTAACTTTTCTCATAGTGAGCTGTGAAATCCCACCCTATGAACTCAGCCTAATAACTTTACAAATCTGTAATTAATCCAATTCACATAGAGACATGGTTTGAGTCTGTCGCAGGAGTTTGGGTCTTCACTAAATTCTCTTTCTGCTTTCATGCAGGATTTATCGGTTATGCACCTTCCATCCACCGTATAGTTCAACAGTGGAATCTGCAGGATAATGATGATGACCAGCTGTTTTACACTAAGATTTACATTGATCCACTAAAGAGGGTATGTAATCACTTCTATTTTCTGTGTAACCTCCTTGTTCAAGATGACTACCAGGGCTCCAGCCATCGCATCCATCTTCCTGGCACTTAACAGTGCTCAGGGCTTCCTCCTGGCTCTGTGCTCAGGGATCACTCCTAGCAGGGCTCGAGGGAACATATGTGGTGCCAGGAGTCAAACCCAGGTCAGCCCCATGCGAGGCGAGCCCCCTACCCCCTGTACTATCGCTCTGTCCTGTGCTTTCTGGTGAGAGCTGTCTCTCATGGTTCACACGCAGCACCCACCTTGCCTTGTGTCATGTAGTGAGGCAGGGAGGGTGGTTAGAGGAGGAGTGGGGGGAAAGAGGGATCTTGGGAGGGCTCCAGCTGCTTCTGCAGGGCCCCGACTCTCACTGATTCCAGTTTAACCCCAGTTAACTCCCAGAGTTTCCATCCGCACATACCAGGACATCGGCAGTCAGAACTTAGGCATGCGCAGGGCTGGGGAGAAGGTAAACATTCCTTCCACACGGCATCATAAGACGGCCTTAGGGATACTAGGACGAGCGAAAAACCTAGCTGGAAGCTGGTGTCCAAATAACCTGCCGCGGAGTAGAGCAGATGGAGTCTTAGGCTGCAGCGGGTTGCTCGCAGACCTGTGCTGCAGTCAGCGGGCGCTGGGGTACGGCGCTCACACAGGTCGGTGTCTCTGCCCAGATGCCCTGGCCCATGCAGCAGCCGCCACAGACCTACCTGGGTCCTGCACCAGCGGAGGGGGGCACGGCCCAGCTGGGGGATGGTCGGGCTCACATCTGCTAGCAGTCCCCTGGTGCCAGCTGCCCCAGAGGGGATACGTGTGGCTCTGAGAGTGCCCCATGGATGCTCCCCGTGGCCTTGGTCCCCTGCCAGGTCTACACTGGCTTTCTGCTGGTGTTCCTGCAGAATGCCGTTGCGAGTGTTCGCGTAGGGAATCTCCTGGGGCCCTCCCCAGACTGGAGAGGCGTGCTGGGTTCTTGGCTCTTTGTCCTCCTCACGCCCGTCTTGGTTCTTGCTTTCAGGAAGCCATCAACATCACCTTGGATCACAAGTGCAGGATTTTCCAGACCCTAAACGGAGCTGTAGGTATGCTTCCCGAGTCAGACCCGGCGGCCCGGGGCTGCAAACGATAACGCACACCTGTTCCCAGCGCGCTCCTCTTGGGGCCGCACTTTGAGGCCATGGTTTAGGTCCTTGGCCGTTTTTCAGATGTCCTGAACTGGAGCTTAGTGTGGTATTCTTAAATATGAGTAGTTCGAGTCATTCGCTAAGGCTGGAGGGACACAAAGCTGTGTCTTTGGCTTCAGGTGGCTGTATTTATGAATTATAGCTCAGTGTGATGTATTATTAGTACGGTCTGTGTTAGAAATTACCTAGGATTATTGGTATATTGAGTATTTTACATACCTGGAAAATAGTGGGTGCAAGACATCTGTACCAGTTAAAGTATGTGTGTGTTTGTGATTGTGATTGTGTTCACTTATGCTTGGTCTGTGAATTAGACATTCACCTGATACAAATGCATTAATGCATGAACAATTAATACAAATGCATCAATGTTTTAATACATTTAAAACAAGATGCATCCACTCATTAGTGCTTTCACCTGCTTGTTGTAGACTACACCTTCCCTCTTTCTTCCACCCAAACTCATTAGTGCAGGAATACTTGGAAAATTAAAAAAGTATCTAAGCTCCATGCTTAGATCACTAGTATCTTCGTAATAACCTTGCTGGAGGCCTGCAGTGGCCCATTTTACAGATGAGTAGGTAGAGACAGTGGTATCACTCATGCAGAATAATATCACTGCATAAGGCAGAGATGGGCTTATGAGGTTGCTGCTAGCCCTCAGACCCCTCCATGCTGGCTTCATGATTCCGTTCATGGGGGCAGGCAGGGAAGGGGGAGTGCATGAGGTACATGAATCTGGGTCATCCTGTAGTTGGGGATCTGCAGGGCAGAGCAGAAGGAACCATGTACCCGAGAGGTCTTAGCTGCAGGCGGGGATGTTTGTGTGTGCAAACAGATAAGTTCTATGTTCTCAAAGCCCGCGTTTGCTTTCTAACCCAGATGAAGTCGTTCTGAAATTTGAAAATGGCAAAGCCAGAGCGAAGAATACATTTTACGAAACATTACCCGTGGCGCTGAACGGGAACGGACCTACCAAGGTGAGTGGCATGTCGTCGCTTTATTCCTCAGAGACAGACTGGGGGTGGGGTGGGGGGGGGCAGATGTCACCTGACCTGTCCCTGCTGCTCCCCTCGCCTCGTCCTACTGTCTGTAAGAAGCTAGAATCCGGGAGTGATTTGCTGGCTTGATCTTTTAGCCAGTGGAATACGGTCCATTCAGATCCGTCAGAGTGATGATTCTTCCTCAGCTGCGTGATTGTATTCTATCCAGTACTGAGTAATCACATAATATCTAGCTGAAAAGCGAATCCCAGCTCCCTAGTGAAGGGGAAACGCTCTGAAGAGGGCTTGTCAAGGGCTAAGAAGGATCATGTTTGACCCGAATCACTGATTTCTGAGTTAACGTGTGTGGTGGTGAAACTCGCATTTATTTATTATGCTAGTGGCTTTATTATTTATTATGCTGGTGGCTTGTAGTTTACAAAGACTTACTTGGTATGATACAATTTTGGATGTTTTATTTTGCTTTTTAAAATATATAGTAGAGGGGCTGGAGCAATAGCACAGCGGGTAGGGCGTTTGCCTTGCACGCGGCCTACCCGGGTTTGATTCCCAGCATCCCATATGGTCCCCTACCAGGGGACCAGGGGTAATTCCTGAGTGTAGAGCCAGGAGTGACCCCTGAGCATCGCTGGGTGTGACCCAAAAAGCAATATATATATATATATATATATATATTAGAACTGAGCTTGCTGAAGATGGGATTGATTGCAACATTTGCCTGCAGGTTGGCATTGCGGCGTCTGCGTTGTCTCAGTGTAGAGGTAGACACATGGAATCGCTGTTTCTTGGTAGAAAGCCACTCCCGCATCAGGGCGTCTTCGTGGACAGTGCTCATACCCACTGTGCTTTCCAAACGGTGTCTCTCCTGCTGTTCTCAGGGGACCGTGTGGTGCTGGGGAGCGAGCCTGGGTCTCTGAGGTGCGAAGCGTGCACCGTATCCAGGTGTTTCTCCACCTTCCAGACCTGTGGGCCACTCCCCGCCTGCATGCCCGTCCGTGGACCGGCCCTTCCAGCTGGTGCTGCCCACCCGTGGCTATCCGCCTTCTGCCACCCGGGGCCCTGTGGTGGCAGACCATTGCTCTGGCCTATTGAGCTGTCGCCCCAGCTTTTTGATTTTTCTGTTTGGGGGCTACATTTCGCCCTGCTCAGGGCTTACGCCTGGCTCTGTGCTAAGGAATCACTCCTGGCAGTGCTTGGGGATGCCGGGAATCGAACCCAGGTCAGCCGCATGCAAGGCAAGTGCCCTCCCCACTGTACTATCACACAAGCCCCGCATTTTTTTCTCAACTGGACACGGTGTGCAGGTTGGGGGCGCGTGATTCATGCTGTCAGGTGGTTTGTGGTTGTCTGTCATTTTCTATACACATTGCTGGGTGACTCGCTTTCCTTCTCGAATGCGAGCAAACCCATAATGCGGCTAATTTGCAAAACCTTCCGTGAGTGTCTGCACGTTCCCTGCAGATCTGAATAGCCACTTGGTAGATCCGTCTTTGTGCCCCATGAAGGCGTGACCTTCTAGGCCGCCCTCTCTTCCATCCGCCGGGCCAGCCTGGGTTTTGTTCTGGCTCCGTGATTGAAGAGCGTTTCTTCTGGCTTCTGTGCATGGCAGTGTAGTGTGTTTTTCTCAGGGTCCGAGCCATCTTCCTTAGCTTGGTGGCTGTCATCACCAGCTGTAGCTTGGAACGCGGTGACATTTCTCACTTGTATCACTTCCTCCATGTGCTTAGCTCTCGAGTTCCAGATGGATTCATGGATTCATTGATTTTTATTTCGGGGCCCCACCTCCCTGTGCTCTGCACTCAGGGATCACTCCTCGCCAGTGCTCGGGGACCCTGTGGGGTACCAGGGATCGAACCCAAGCCAGCTCTTTCAAGCCCAACCTGATGTTGGGATGTACTCACCCGCCCAGTTCTGGTTCTCCACTTTTCTTGCGAGGCTCTTCAAACGTTTTGTTTGCTGCCTCTGTTACCCGTTGACCAGCCCAGCCCCTTCCACACTCCTAACTCTAGGTCCGTCCACCTACCCACATTTCTCAGCCTTCCTCAACCTCAGTCCTGCCATGTGGGATATTTTCTAGCTTTGCAGAAATATCCCATTTTCCTCCATCGGCAGGTCCTCCTCTGCCTCAAGAATTTCACTCATTCTGGAATTCCCTCTTACTCCTGGTGGCCTGCTCATCTGTCAGGAATCAGTTTGGCCTTTACAAAGCTTTAGGGATATTTTATTATATTTTAGGGGTCTCCCAGGTGATGCTCTGGGAACCTAGGGAGCACCCCCAGTATTCTTGGCCCTCTGGGCCAGTGGATGTGGTGCTGCTCCCACCCTCCAGTGCTCCAGGTGACTTCAGCCACCCTAGGGGTACCTGGGGACCTCCAGGGCCACACCTGGTGGTGAGCCGGGCCTTGGGGATCCACCCACTGCCTCATCCCCATCTGCTGTTGACCCCTTAGCACCTCCATGTCCCCCCTGCTCTGCCTCCCCAACCCTGCACCACTGTTCTCTTGTCGAGTCTAAGTGTTTGTTTGGGGTTGATTGTTTATGTGCTTATTTCCTTGATATTCTGTTAGTAGCACTGTCTTCCCGTTGTTCATCGATTTACTTGAGAGGGCACCAGTAATGTCTCCATGGTGAGACATGTTACTGTTTTTGGCATATTGAATACGCCAAGGGTAGCTTGCCAGGCTCTACCTTGCGGGTGGGATATTCTCGGTGGCTTACTGGACTCTCTGAGAGGGGGTATTTGCCTTGCACGCGGCCGACCTGGGTTCGATTTCTCTGTCGATTTGATTCTGTTAGTAGATGAATGAAATCATACAGTATATATGCATCATATATATATATTTTTTCCTGCTGATTTATTTCATGGGCTGGAGCGATAGCATAGTGGGTAGGGCATTTGCTTTGCATGCAGCTGACCCAGGTTTGATTCCTCTATCCCTCTCTGAGAGTATCCCCGCCTGCATGTCAGAGCCAGGCAAGCTACCTGTGGCGTATTCGATATGCCAAAAACAGTAACAACAAATCTCACAATGGAGACGTTACTGTTGCCTGCTTGAGAAAATCGATGAGCAATGGGATGACAGTGATGGCAGTGACAATGACAGATTTATTTCACATATTCTTCAAAGTCCACCCATGTTGAAATGTCAAGATCTCATCATTTTTTATAATAGTTTTGTAGAATTGCGGTGTGTATTGACACATCTTTATCTGCTCATCCGTCCCTGGCGCTTAGGCTGCTTCCACACCTTGATTCGAGGAAATAGTGGTGCATGTTTCTGCTCAAGTTCAATATCCATTTTCATTGCATGAGTGCTGCGAAGATTGCCGGATCATGTAGAAGTCCTAACTGGAATTTTTCTACTATATTCGACACCAGCTTATGTTCCCAGCACCAGTACACCTGGGTTTCTTTTTTCTCTCTTTTTGTCTCTGTTCCCTCTAATCCTTTTTGTTTCTTGTCCAGTGGAAGCCGTTTAGACTGAGGACAGGATGGAAGTCATTTAGACTTGTGGACAGTTAAATCTCATCGTGGGTTTGATTTGCATTTTCCTAATAACAGATGATACAGAATTTCTTTCCATATGTCAGTCGGCCATATGGTGTGTCTTCTTTGGTAAAACGCTAATTTAGAATTTTTGCTGTTTTGTTTTTGTTTTTTAATTTTCTTTTTTTTTATTGAATCACCATAGAAAATATTACAAAGCTTTCAGGTTTAATTCTCAGCCACTCAATGATTAGACCCCTATCCCTTCACCAGTGCACATGTTCCACCACCAAGAACCCCAGTATAACCCCCTATCCCGCCCCCTCCCCACCTGTGTGGCTAATGATCTTCACTTTATTCTCTCTATACTTTGAATACATTCAGTATTTCAACAGAAAAGTCACTATGATTATTTGGAATTTTTCCCCAACAATCAAGCCTGCTGAAAAGGCATCATTTGATAATCTGTTTTCCATTGCTGAGAATGAAGAATATATGAGCTGGCGTGGTTGTGACCGCGGCCGCACGGTTTTGGATTTCTGATATTTTAGCTCATTTCACAGTTTAGATGCAGCATTTCTTTCTTTTTTTTTTTTTTTTTGCTTTTTGGATCACACTGGGCGATGCACAGGGGTTACTCCTGGCTCTGCACTCAGGAATTACCACTGGCGGTGCTCAGGGGACCATATGGGATGCTGGGAATCGAACCGGGGTCAGCCGTGTGCAAGGCAAACGCCCTCCCCGCTGTGCTATTGCTCCAGCCCCTAGATGCATTTCTGTAAGAAGCCACTGGGTGCCAAAATGGGTTAGTAGACCTCCAAGATCATCGTCTTTAAGGAGCAGAGGAGCCGTTTTTGTGTGCGGCTGCTCTGGATCTCATCTGGGCGGAGAGCATGCCAGTAACACCCCCATCCCGTGATCTCCCTCGCCCCACATCACTGCAAACTCGTACCTCTGAATAGTGGGATCTAGGAGATGGTGGTCTCCACGTGGGTGCTGCTGCCTCCGATGCCGCCTCCCCATAGCAAGAAGGGGTTGAGAGAGGAAAACCTTTCCCCTCCCCGTGCAGCATGGGGTTGTAGCTCAGTTCACAGTCTACATGCATTTCTATAAGAAGCCGCTGGGTGCCATGCTCAGCTTTTAAAATCAACTTGTGTGGGTTTTGATTGTCTTGGTTTTCCCCTATTTTCAGTACTGACCACTTGTCTGGTGGTTTGCAGGTAACTTCCCGTGTTTATTAGGCTGCCTTTGTTTGAACGATGGCTCCTTTCCCCGCACAGATGCTTCTTATCCTCCCATTTCTTTATATTTTCTTTTGTTGCTCTTGCTTTGGGGGACAAAGCACAAACCTGTCTCCGCAGCCAGCAGCAGAGAGCTCATCCCCTCTGATAGCCTCCTTGACTTCCCGTCCTAGGTTGACACTGTTGGTCCATTTTAAATCCTGTAAGCTGAGGTGTAGAGTAGTGGGTTTGTTTCGTTCTCTTCTGGCTGTCCAGCTTCCTCAGTACTGTTTATTGAAGAAACTTCCCTTAATGGGGTGGGGGAAGACGGGACTGGGGAGGGGGGGAGGGATGTTGGGTTTACGGGTGGTGGAGAATGGGCACTGGTGAAGGGATGGGTTATTGAACTTTGTATGGGGGAAGCATGAGCACAAAGATGTATGGATCTGTAACTGTACCCTCACGATGACTCTCTAATTAAAAACAAACTAATAAAAAAAATTTAAAAAAATGGTTTTTAAAAAATAAAGATTACAAAATTAAAAAAAAAAAATTTCTTGCCGTGAACTATCCATCCACTTAGGTGCGCTTTTATTTCTGGGCTCTTGATTCTGTCCCAATGGTCTGGATGCCTCCTACTTTTTGAGTACCTTTATGACATGTCGTCATACTATGTCATGACATACTCCAGCCCTTATGTCAAGAGACATAGAGGGCTGGAGCTATAGTACATAGGGTAGGCATTTGCCTTGCGGCCGACCCAGGTTTGATCCCCGGCATCCCATAGAGTCTCCTGAGCACTGCCAGGAATAATTCCTGAGTGCAGAGCCAGGAGTAACCCCTGTGCATCGCCAGGTGTGACCCAAAAAGAAAAAAAAAAAAAAGACATGAAGTATCTGCTCGCTCATGATTGCTTTGGTAATTCATTTCTTTTTTCCTTTTCTGGTTTGGGGCCACACTCTGGAGTACTCTATGCCTACTGAGATGGCATGGTTTTTGTCTTTCACTTTGTTGATTTGATGTATCATGCTGATGGATATGTGTTGAATTTGGTGTGATGTTGAGGTCATTAATCCATTTTGATCTGACTTTTGTGCCTGGTGTTAGAAAGAGGTCTGAGTTCTTTTTTTTTTGCACATAGTGGTGCAGTTTTCCCGGCACCGCTTGTGAAGAGACTCTCCTTGCTACATTTCACTTTTCTTGCTCATTTATCAAAGATTAAATGATCATATACCTAGGGTCGGTGTCTGTATGGCTCCCTAGGTGTAAGGTGAGAACTGTTGTTTGTGATTCATCTTTGTTAAAGTCAGTCTGCATTGCTTCCTTATTAGCACTATGTTATTTGCACCAGAGTGTCAGGTGTGTAATATTTTCTTTCCTATTTGTCTCCAGATATTTTTCTTTCCTTGATTCTCCCTTTTTTTTTTTCAAGCGAGTCAGTAGTTATTGGGTCATGTGTTCTTCAATCTCCTCATGTTTCTTGTGTTTCCAGTTTTCTTCTTGCAGTTGAGTTCTGCCATTGTGGTCGGAAAAGATTCTTCTCACAGTTGATTTTTTTTACTAGTTCCTTTTTCTAACTGTCATGCTATTTGGAAGAACTGTTTTTTAAAAATATAATCTTAAAATTCACTTCAGAACCTACTCCCTTCCTGTATTTCTTTCATTTAAGGCTGCTTTCAGGCATTTTTTTCTTTTTAAATTTTTTAATTTATTTTTTGAATTGAATCACAGTGAGACACACATACACAATTACAAAGTTGTTCATGATTTGATTTCAGCCATATCATGTTCCAGCACCCATCCCTTAAACAGTGGCTCCAGTATCCCCCTACCCCCAGCCCGCCTCTGTGACTTCTCTTCTTTTCCTCCCTCTCCCTAGCCCTCTCCTCCTGCTCCTCCTCCTCCTCCTCCTCCTCCTCCTCCTCCTCTTTCTCGTCCTCCTCCTGCTCCTCCTCCTCCTCCTCCTCCTCCTCCTCCTTCTCCTTCTTCCTCCTCTTCCTCTCTCTCCCGTCCTTTTCCTTTCTCTCTCATTTTTTATTTTGGGTTGCGCCTTGCTTTTTATTTTGGTTTGTGTTTTATGAAGCAAGATAGTTTTTATTGAACAGAATTTACTTAGAAAGATGTGAGGGAGAGAAGGAGAGGGAAGTGTGTTCAGGAGAGAACACGGGTTTCTCCAGAGTGGAAAGCCAGCAAGCAAAGGGAGATTCTGTGTTCAGAGGAGAGCACGGCTTTGAAAGAGCAGAGATACCCATTCAGGAGAGAACAGAGAGGAAGCAAGCTGCTCCAGTGTTTATGTTCTGCCAGAATATTTAAAGATAGCTTTTGTTTGTTTGTTTGTTTGTTGTTTTTGTGTTCGGGCCACACCCAGCTGGGCTGAGGGCTTACTCCTGGCTCTGCACTTAGGGATCACTTTGGACAGTGCTTAGGGCACCTTATGGGGTGCTGGGGATTGCGGGGCGAGTGCTTTACCCACTGTACCCACTTTATAACCACTGTCTCTGGCCCCAGACTGCCATAGTTTCATCTTATATTTGTTTGTAAACAATTTTTTGTTAAGAGTGCTCTGCATTTGAAGTTCTGTTCCACATAGTTTAGTTGCTTGAAGCTCATTTATGAAGCTTTTTTGTTGGTAATAGAAAAGATGCTTATTCTATTTATTTATTTAGCTTTTTGGGTCACACCTGGCAATGCACAGGGGTTACTCCTGGCTCTGCACTCAGCAATTACTCCTGGCAGTGCTCAGGGAACCATTTGGAATGCTGAAAATCAAACCCGGGTCAGCCACGTGCAAGGCTAATGCCCTACCCATGGTGCTATTGCTCCAGCCCCATGATGCTTATTTAATTTTTTAAATTTTTTTAAAAAATTTACATGCAATAAACTTTATTAATTAAAAATTTAATAAATTTAATACTAATTAAAATTATTGAGACTATGAAGGCTTTTAAATACTCCTGGTATGACTGCAACCAAATTTAAAATAGAGAACATGGGCAGCCAGCGAGCTAGTACAACAGGCAGAGTGCTTGCTTTCATGTTACTTGCCTGGGATCAATCCCAGCACTCCACATTGTCCCCCTGAGAACTAACAGGAGTGATCCATGAACAGTCAGAAGTAAGCCCTGAACACGATAGGGTGTGACCCAAAACACACAAAAAATGGAGAATATGTTCATAAGCCCTGAAAGTTATCTTTTACTGAGATGCTTATTTCAATACCCTATTCTTTCTTCTAAATATCAGGTAGTACATCTCTAAGGGCACCCATTCTGAAATTGGTGATATTTCGATGTAAACTGAAGTTAAACGTAAGATCCAATACCTTTATTTACATAGGAGGATAAGTCATATCTCTAAGTCATATTTCAAACTATCTTGACTGCAAAAAAATTTAGTGACTGCTAACTTTAGTTATATAACTTGAAATTCTCGAGCTCATTATGACCAGAAATAATTGCATGATTTTGAGGGGGGGGGAGGGAGGGGTGCGGGGTGGCGAAGAAGGAAAGAAAAAAAAGGTAGGAGTTGATTGGAAAAGTTTTTCAGTCAACGCAGTGACATCATGCTTGGAAATATTTTGATACTGTGAAAGAAGGCTCAAGAAAATACAGTTACCTAGTAGCTTGGACATGCTCGGAGTGGCTTAACTACATAAACAGTTGCCGGCACTTTCTGAAGCTGCCAGGATAAATGTCTGCAGCTTTTAATGAAGAAAACAGACCCGGATCTGTTTGGGGCTGAGGCACTGGACCTTTCGCCTATGCTCAAGAGAGCCAAAGACAGAGGCTTTTGGTAGGAAGAAATGTTGTAAAATATCTCAAGCATCTCTGGAAATGACATTGAGATAAAACACAGAAAGGAGGTTTCTGGTCCAATGTGATGTTTATAAAATATCCTAAGTAGCTATGGAAATCAAATTGAGATAAAACGTAACAAGTAGAAAAACTAAAGAAATTTCAATTTGAGAATTAAAATGGTAACTTTTTAAAAAAAATCAATCATTTTCATATTCACTCAGGGATTCTAATAGACTAAGAATTAATTAAACAAAACAAATTTAATTTTTATGGGAATTTTTTTCGGGGGCAGGGCACTTAATTTTTTTATAAGATTTCTGAGGTCATGAAAATACCAGTATTTCTATAGAAAGGTTAGAATTTTAGTGAAGATAAAACTGGGTAATTTTTTTTCTTCCTTTGGAAAAAATGCTTTTCCAGGGTATTTCAAATAAAATTGTATTTCCTGCAGCTTACAAAGGTACCTTTTCCCCTTTAATTTCTTTCCTTTTCTTTCCTTCCATTCTTCTTATGCTGGGGGTCAGATCTTGAGTTTCATCTGTGGGAAGGGTACATTCAGACTTGCAACTCTATCTCAGCGCAAACCTCTTCTAGATAAAGGTGCAAGTTACAATCTGTTTTCACATAAATCTGTTTTCATTTTCCAAAACCATAATACTGCTTAGAAAATGAATAATGTTCATGCTTATAATAAGATGATGACTTTTGTTTCATTTCAGAGGCATACTAAAATAATGACATTGACCCTTGAATGCTTAGCAAATGCCTTAACTTTTATATTTTCCACCTTTTGAGTTTGTTTCATGAATAACCAGGTTGTTCAGAGGCACGTGAGTGAGTTACTTGTGCATACTTTGTGCCGGAGAGACAAAATGAAATTACGTCTAGAGACTGTAACACAAACATTTTCTCATTGTGATTAATATTGTACTTGTTTCAACAGCATTTGTTTCAGTTTTAACATAATAGAAGCACTTGGGTGGAATCCCAGATATTTGGGAGGAGTCTGGTAATATTTTGCTGAACTAATTATTTCAATTATTTTGTGCTATAAGAGCTCTTTTAGGTTCTGTGGCAGATGGAAAACGTTGGTTGATTCCTCTGCAGAATTTGAACCATCATGTTTAATGTCTAGACATTTTTCTCTTGAGCTGATCTCACATTTCCAATGAAAATATCTTCTTTTATAAGCATAAGAAGATTTTTACATGTCTCCTTTTAAATGTAATAGCTAAATCACAGCCAAATCTGGGGAGCTACATTTTCACTCTCTTCAAATGAGAAAATTGTAGTTTGTAAAGCGAAAACTAATGTACAGTGATAGTTGGAAATGGTCACTCTGAGACAAACTGAGTAATGACAGGAGGTAAAGTGATATACACGATACCCTTTCAGTAACAATGTTATCCTCCCCGACAAAAAAAAAAAAAACAACCCTTAACTACAGATGTTCGTACCATTATAAATATTTAAATTACTATGGAAAGTGCAGTTAAATTTTTCAAAATAAATCAGGATTGCGTTCAGACTCTAGACAGGGCTCAGACCATAGTTTTTTCTTTTCTTCTTTTCCCCATCCATCTTTCCTCACTTCTTCTTCCACACAAAACACAGACAGACACAGACAGACACACACAGACAGACACACACAGACACACACACACATACACATAGCGATGTCCCAAAGATATATATATATATATATGTATATATATATATATATATATATATATATATATATGTAAGCCTTCCTGTTCTAAAGTCTGTACCCCTGAATCTTTGCTCAAAGGCAGATTTATAAATAAGTAACCTGGTTCTCTGGAAGAGCTGAGTATCTTGGGTGATTGGATTTACACTCTAGTTTTAAGTTCAATGCGTTGATGTCAGTAGGGTGTCAGTTGAGGTCAGTAGGGTTTGTGCAATTGTGATCCCGTTCTTTCTAGGTGAAGACTAGACTTGAGTGCATGTCGAATTTATCACTAAATTCACATGGCTACTCTTTTGTCTTCTGCCAAAAGATAGCGTGCTGCTACCGTGACTGTGTTCCTCTGTTGATCTCTGCTTTTTGTACTTCTTCCGTAGTGAAATAAAGCGACTTACGAGTTATCATGAAAATGTTTGGCATTTCATAACAAATTGTCTGATTTCATGATACGGAGAGAGTTTACGGTATTCACCTCCATGTGATTCATTTTAGGAGAATTATTTAAGAATCAACCTAAGGCAGAAAACATATTTTGTCCTAAGATGTGTATAACCTAGCAGTGCGTTGATGAGAGAGCGTTATTTTTGTTAATGTAATTTCCCTTTGTTGACTAGATTCTCCTGAATTATTTTGGAAACTATGTACCGAATGCGTGGACACAGGATAATGGCTGCACTTTTTGTGACTTGGATACAATTGACTTGTCAGCAGTACATGTAAGTGGAATTTGACTGCCCTGAAATGTAGTTAATAATAGTACATTTTCATAAAATTCAGTGATATATCAAAAAGGGAAAAAGACGATTATTTTTCAGTCTTGATAATATGGTAGATAATTGGACCTATAAAGCCAAAACCTGATGACTCAGAAAAGTGGCAGATTAGACTGTTCATGAACTGGTCAAACCAGGTAATAACGGACCCCCGAGGCAGGACTTCCTAGGTCCTTTGTATTTCATAGCATGGATGCCACGGTGTTCTTTTTATTTTCAGTCAATTTCATCGATACCTGGAGAGAAAATGAACTTTGCGTGCGTTGGCATTTGAACTGACTAACTTCACCTGTGTTTAGTTTTCTGGTTTTGTTTTTGTTTTCTTTCTTTTTTCCTTTGTGTGGCTTTTTGGGTCACACTCGTAGATGCTCAGGAATTACTCCTGACTCTATGCTCAAGAATTATTCTGGTGATGCTCGGGGGACCATATGGGATGCTGGGCAGACAACAGGATGGGGCTGCAAGCCAGGGGCAGTGGCCTCCCTGTTGTACTACCATGTCAGCCCGGTGCTTGGTTTTCCACTGTGCTAGAATGAATAACAATTTGGAGTATTTTCTTTTCTTTTCTTCTTCTTTTTTTTTATTGAATCACCATGACGTATAGTAAAAAGCTTTCATGTTTGAATTACAGTCATACAACGATCAAACGCCCATCCCTCCACCAGTGCACATTCCCCAACCACCAATGTCCCCAGTATCCCCCCGCTCCGCCACCCCCCTCCCAGTCCCTTTCCCACCTTCGCCCTGCCTCCATGGCAGACAATTTCCCCATACTCTCTCTACTTTGGGGCATTATGCTTTACAACACAGACACTGAGAGGCCATCACGTTTGGTCCTTTATCTACTTTCAGCACACATCTCCCATCCCGAGCGATCCCTCCAACCATCGTTGACTTAGTGATCCCTTCTCCATCCCAGCTGCCTTCTCCCCCAGCTCATGAGGCAGGCTTCCAACCATGGGACAATCTTCCTGGCCCTTGTGTCTGCTGTCCTTGAGTATCAGTCTCATATTATGTTATTTTATATTAATATGGAATATTTTCAAAGACTAACTCTTTTTTTTTTCTGGGCCAAACGTTTCAAAGACTAACTCTTACATTTCACAAAAAGTCTCTTAAGTAGGTATTTCTTTGGATAGTTTTCCAGATGAACAAATTGAAGTCCAGACAGGTTTAAGGACACATAATTTTTTCCAGGTGTTGGAGGTGGGATTTGAATTTTGACAGTCTGACAAATGCGGCCCTTGTATTCTTGACCACTGTATAATTTCACACACAGCATGTGCCAATTATATGCCAGGTGTGGTCTATAACAATAAATATCTTAAATTCGAGTTTAACATTTATACTTTGAGAACAAAGGAGCACTTGGAAGCATTTCTTATATTAAAAACATTTTTCCAGCCCTTCATCTGTCACCTATTAAAGAGGTCTTAGGATGTTCTGTAGTAACTTATAAAAATTTACATTTCTAACTGGGAAGGCTATTGTGGGTATACATAGTTGTGTTCCCAGGATGGCATTTTCATTGATGATTCTACATTCACTATATGTGTAACAGTTATATACACTATTCCAGATAAAATAATACCAATAGTCACAGTAGTAAAATTCCCAGGGGTAAAATTCTGCCAAATCCTAGGTGTATACCAGTGTAAAACACCCTCACTGTAGGACACTAAGACTCCTGAATTAAATATTTTCCATTTACTTTCCGAAAAGAGGATAAAGAGCAACTTATGCCCACATTTAGAATCTCCTGAATAGAGCCCTATTTTATTTGAAAATAAGACTGTGGGCAGGCTCTGAAATAATAAACTCAATGTTTCCCTTCTGGAAAGATTGCCAGAATATTTCTGAATGAAGCTGCATTATGAATATGTTTAAAAATTCATCCTAATCTTGTTTAGAGAAAATAGAGTTATCCCCTGGAGGGAGAGAAAATACTTTTTATCTGTTTGGTTTCTATTTACATAAACTTTTTAGTGCAAAGATATAGAAATATTTATTCTCTTGTGTGTGCATGTGGAGAGAGAAAAATAAATTACTGGTTCCTAAAATTCTTTTGTCTCACAGCCTGGTAAAATATGCTCTTAAGGAACTTATTCTATCATATAAAATATAAGGAACTTATTCTATCATATAAAATATAAGTTAAATTACTTCGGTATTATATATATGTTATAATTACATAATAGAAATGTAAAAGTTAAAACAGTGTGTGGTAGTTAACATCTTGGACTACATACTGTATTCTTAGGGGTAGGCCAAGGACAAGTTTGTTTATAAATAGCAGTAATAGCTCTCTCGAGATATCTCACAAGGTTTGTAGATGGGTTGAATGGGGTAGGTCACACCTGGCTGTGCTCAGGGGCTTACTCTTGACTCTTCTCTCAGGGATTACTCTCGGTAAGGCTCGGGGGACCATGTGTAGTGCTAGGGATCAAACTTGAGTTGACCACATGCAAAGCAAGCGCCCTCCCCACTATACTATTGCACTGGCCCTGAAATTTTATATATGAATGATATTTTATGTGTATAAATTATATATTCTATATAAAATTCTAAGCATAAATTAAATGGTAACTGTTGCTTTATTATTAGTATATAAAAAAAACTTTATGGTGTGCCATTTGATACTGCACACAAACCCTGCTCATTTATAGTATGCTTTGATACTGCCCATAGAAACCCTATTTTTGCCGCCTAATTTAAGCATTTGGGGTTACTTGGCTCCTTTAAGGTTCCTTTTCCTCCTATATAAGTTTAAAATGATAAATAGCATCTATAGCTCCTTGGACATGTGAATGAAATATATAATTTCATTTGATAAGGGAAAGTTATGATCTGCTCTTCACTAACTCTCCCTTTTAAAATTGAGAATCTCCAGCAGCGAGATACTTTGTCTTTAGATGTTTGCAAATTTTTCCATTGTTAAACGAAAGAATTTCTATGAAGTCGGTATGTGCGCGAATGAAGTGGTGTAGAAATACAACTGAATACAGTTCGTACACCTACACCAATATGTTTGCATATAATCCATAAATTGAAGAATGTGTAGATTCTGCTGTAAAATGTGAATAAAGATGGAAGCATCATGAACTTAACAGTATTTGCCATTTGGGGCTTTAAAACCCAGTTTAAAAAGTTCTTATACAGAAGTCTTTGTTATATATCGGTATTAACATGATTACATAGTAGTTTACTTATACTGACTTGTGAATTTGTAAGTTCAAATCAGAAACTTTCTCTCCTTTTATAAATATTACTAATCACATGCACTGACAAAATAATTTTTTAGAAGTTGTCATGCAGTGAGTGAAAAATTAACTGTTCCCTAAAGTGTACCCAAAGCCAATTTAAGAAAATATACAAAAATAGATACAGGAAATAGCTTTCCTAGTATTTGAGTGAAACACAGTAAAGTACTATCAGTAAAATGAGATTAAGGAAGCAACCAGGGGCAGAGATAATGGCTTGAATATGTTGTGAACGTTTTATTTGAACTACCAGTTCAGCCCTGGCCTTCCAAGATACAGAATCGGGTAGGGAAACATTTAGCATTCTGGTTTCTTGGATGGTGTTGTCACGTTTGGTTATGCCTGAAGGAAGTTTCTAAGGGCCATCACTGACCCATACTGTGAGCACTAAGTGAGCAGTAGCTTGGTCATATTCACAGAGTTGAAGTGATGCTTTCTTTCTCACACACAGGGCATCATGTGATTGCAAAAATCACTTTGATGGGATCTACAAAAATTGATGTCACATGCTAGAGACTGCCTTTGGGCAACTCAGATGTTGCGGGACGCATTACGATGGTGGTCTAGATACCTAGATACAGTTAGACTGATTAAGACTTAGCTAAAATTTGCTGAATAACTTAGCAATTTTTAAAAAACCTGCAATTTATAATCTCTGTGGTTAACTCTAAACCTAGTCCTAATTCAGATAAGCATTTCGTAAATGTTCTCTATAAAATTTAATCCTAACAAAACTATTTTCCATTTCTGTAAAGTCAGTTATATAGAGCATTAAATATAAGTAAAACAACCAAAAATAATTTTTTATAAATAAATGTCTAGCAATATATATTTTACTGTGTAGGTCCAAAACGATTACGCATCTGTTTCTTTCCTAAAGGGAGTGACAGTTTAGGATTTGGGGTCTTTGTGCATGTGTTTTATTTTTATAAATCACTGTTTCACTGTATCACTGTCATCCTGTTGTTCATCGATTTGCTCAAGTGAGTACCAGTAACATCTCCATTAATCCCAGCCCTGAGATTTTAGCAGCCTCTTCTTACTCGTCCTTCCCAACCGTGCCTTAGTGGAGGCTTCTCTCAGGGTCAGGAGAATGAGACCCATTTTTGTTACTGTTTTTGGCATATTGAATACGCCACAGGGAGCTTGCCATTTATAACATTTATTTATCTTACAAATAAATAAATATTTTACATATATATTATATTCATCAAAAAAAAAAAAGACGTAGCTCAAATTTGGACTCCTGCTAATAATACTTTCTTTTCCATAAAACCAAGGTCTACCCCAATGTCACCATAGGAGTTTTCATTGAACAGCCAACCCCTTTTCTACCTCGATTTTTGGACACGCTGTTGGCACTGGATTACCCAAAAGAAGCCCTTAAGCTCTTTATTCATAATAAGGTAAGAATTGGAGGAATGATTGTTTTGTGTAAACTCCACTTTTAATTTTTCTGATCATGTATTTATTCATTTATTTTTAGAGAAAAACAAAAAACAAAACCCAAAAGAGCCCGTTGCTCTAGCATCAGTGGAGCGGCTGGGCTTGCTCTCAGCCCTGTCTTCCTAGGTCCCAAGGGTTTTAGAGTGTAGACGCTGTAGTTGCAGTTACTGGGGTGAGCCCCCATGAATCTGCCTCTGGTTCTCGGTCAGAAATGTTGAGTGTAGTCGTGTTTGTAGGGCTCAATTCAGATATTCTGAAGATTCCGTTGCCTAAAGTAGTGCTTATATCATTTGTGTATTATGATAAGACCATAACACGGAACTGGCTATCAGAATATTGTTTTAATTACATAATGGCTTGTTCTACCCATGAGGTCTGCTCAGGGTCCTCAGCCTCCCCCATCAGGCCTGACAGGTAGCATTTAGCATCCTCTGGAAAATTCAGAGAGCAGCCAAACCCCGAGTCACCTCTCCCCTTTCATGTAACATTGCCTCCCTCCCTCCCCCCACCATGTCCTTTTCAACTAACCAGCCTCTGCCAGAGAAACATTTCAATGTGTAGAAAACGTGCTAACATGCCTTTAAGAGGGTGGGTCAGTGCATGCTGATTCTGTAAAATGCTGTGATGTCTGTTCTTAATTTAAGCCTTTTTGTTTTGATGTGTTGCATCTCTTATATGTGTCACCCGTTTATATTTGTCCTCCTCCTGGCGGCAGGGAGCTTAATCCCCTTGGAGGCGTCTTTTCTATTCTCTGCTTCTCCTTAAAATGAATTCTCGGCACCTTGTATGTGCTGTCGTTTTATTGAGTTAATTTATTTTTAAAAATCTTTTTTAGTGGGTCATTTTTGTTTGTGTTTTGGGGCCACATCCAGGGATGCTCAGGGCTGACGCTGGGCCGTGCACTACAGAATTACTCCTGGCGGTGGTCAGGGGATGATATGCCGGGGATCGAACCCAGGTTGATGGCATGCAAGGCAAACACCCTACCCTCCTGTATGGTCGCTCCAGCCCCATGGTACTGTCATTTGAGGGAGCCATGAAAGGCTTTCAGAAATACATACACAGAGAAGCTTCCAATAAAGGGGCCTGAGGGGCTGGGGGTTTGACTCAGTAGTGGGGAGCTCACCTTGCATGTGTGAGTTCCAGGGTCGATCTCCAGCACTGCCTAAGATAAATGTAGCTCTGAAAGCAGCTCAGAACTGCTGCTGAGTGTTCACTGTGTGCTCAGTGTTGGAGCTCGGGCATCTTGTCCACCTTTTAGCAGGTTCACTCTAATGACTCCTGTTGAATTCCTCATTCCATTTCCCTGTCAGTTCACTTTTGTCAAACGTTCCCACCTATTGGTCAAAGCACAGTTTCCTTCATGATGATGAATTTTCCCCTCTGGTCTCCAAGAATTTGTGAAGTGAGAGCATTTATAGCTTACATTAATAATATCTGTTTTGTTGGCTAGACTTTTTAATAAGTGTTTTACGGCAAATGTCTAAGATTCTGAAGTCACAAGCCATTTTTAATTTTTCTGGTTAGAAACATTTGATTATTTATGTAGATCATGTAGAGGAGTAAATGTTGGAAGAGTTATGAAGTACCCTCTCCTTAAAAAATAAGAATTAAAAAAAAAGAATTTTTACTGACTTCTACTTTCTTGTGTGCCATTTAATATATAAATATACCATGCTAAAAATGATTTTCGCATTGCCAGTAATTGTGTGAAGTGTGCAGTTCACAGTTTTGTACTATCATCCCTAGGAATTCTCTAGTTCCTTCATGTCTCATCTCCTTTTTTTTTTTAATATGTTACAGGAAGTGTATCATGAAAAGGACATCAAAGTATTTTTTGATAAAGCTAAACTTGCTATTGGTACCATAAAAATAGTGGGACCAGAAGAAAATCTGAGTCAAGCGGAAGCCAGAAACATGGGCATGTGTGTGTTAACCAGTTTGAACATTTCAACCTAAGGCACTTAAAGAAACACAACTTTCCTTCAAAATTTTTTTCTGAACTTCAGTGTCTCAGCAGTGTGTGTGTGCACATGCGTGCATGCGTGTGAGTGTGAGTGTGTGTATTTATGCGTGATTATTTTTACCCTCTGTGTTTGTGTATATTTTCACATGTAAAGGACTGAAGGGCTAAGAAATTATGTTCCTTAATCTCTCCAAGCTAACCTATTTTACCAAACGATTCATATCACATCAGCGAGATTTTTAAAAATACTCAGATGTAATCACTAGGGTGAGTGATGGCCCAGTGGTTTCGTGTTTCCTCCTGAAGATGGTGTAGGGTCAGTCTAGGGTGAGGGAGGGGGCAGGAAGCGGGTTCTCAGTTTCCAGTTACCTCCCAGTGGAGAACATTCTGGAAGCCTCAGAAGAAACAATGCAGATCCCTTATAAAGCCCCTTCCATGTGACTTCAGCAGAACTACTACTAAAATTACAGTGAGACTAAGACCACCCATTTGCTCATTGAGTTAATGCGATATGCTACATCCTGGGTTGAGTTGCTCCGAAGAAGGCAATTAGGTTGGAGCGTCTCCTCCTGGCCTTGTCTTGGACTGAGTTATCACTCAGGACCCAAGGTGACACATACTGCCCGGGATGAGACCGATAGACAGACCCCAGGAAACAGAACAGATGTCACTAGTCAAAGTCCCTTGGTGCAGTCATCGGCAGCTCTTGCATCCTTACTCAGAACTCGTTTTCTCTCTTGATTTTCTCACCCCGAATGAGCTTTCCTCTCTGGTTACCAGTTTGATAGTGGATAGCATGAACATTTGTTTTTCCCTACGCTTAAAATTTAGTGTCAGTCTTCGAACATCTGTGTTGATGAATTTGACCATTTTGAAGTTAGACTGCATGCATCTTTCTAGATATTGCCTTACTGTTTCTATTAGAAAAGCGTGCTAGAGAAACCTTATTTCACATAGAAGTTTATGGTAACACTTGTTAACTGGCCAAGACTTACTTTTTCTCATTCT